>NC_048893.1:177845362-177893949 GCF_011077185.1 Oxyura jamaicensis
CTTTCTTTCTTTCTTTCTTTCTTTCTTTCTTTCTTTCTTTCTTTCTTTCTTTCTTTCTTTCTTTCTTTCTTTCTTTCTTTCTTTCTTTCTTTTTCTTTCTTTCTTTCTTTCTTTCTTTCTTTCTTTCTTTCTTCTCCAAAGGAAACATGGGAATGTTCTTGAGCAGTCTGACAGACAACTTCAATGAGTACATGACAACAAAAATAAGTACAGATTGTACTTTAATTCAAAATGGGGAAGCACCCCAAACATTATAGAGGAAGGGGGGGGAAAAGCCAACATTAATTTCTAAGAATGAGTTTCCAACTCAAAGCGTCTGTGAGCTTTATAATGATTTTGCTGAAACGTACTGGAATTCATTTCGCGCAAATCTGTGTAGGTGCAAATTGTTAGCTACATGGCTCATGGACTGTCCATGACACTGTTGTTATGATTACAGAATACAATGTCTTTCATATACTTGTATGCTATCATGATGATGACAGTATAAACAAATAGATTGATTTGATAGCCTTTTGTTCTGTATTCAGTGAATGGCTTAAAAAATATAGGCTAATAGTCTGTGGTGTTAACTGGGGATGAGAAAAATTGAAGGGAATTTAAATGGTAAACTAAAATTCAGGATATCCAAACTAGATTTCAGTATCTTTTGGTCACCTCTTAAAAATATTAAATTCAAGATAGTCCCTAGAAAGTGAGCTGAAGCATGTCTAGTGCCAGTACTGTGAGCACTTTCTCCAGTGACTACTTTCAGGACAATTAGTTCGTTGTAGCACAGTGTCATGGTGCAACTGTGTTAGGTAAACTTCTTGGGAGGCTGCTAGAGCTTGACAGCAAATTACACTTGAAAAATTACATGAGAAACTCATCCCTCTGGCATGTGTCTGTTCTTGGGAGCCACAGTGGTGGTATGTCCCTGGATGTGGTCCAGCACAGGGACCGAGGGGACACTCCTTGCTTTGTCAATCTGGTTGTTCAGGGTTTTTGGTGAAAAAGGTGTCTTTTTCTTGATTAAAACTTCAGTAAATTACATATAGAATGAACCATATATAGGTAACATATATAGGTAACTATCTGGAGATAAGTTACCTACGCTCTCTGCCTGTATATTAACAGAGCTGTCCATCAAGCTCCATCATGTTTTAGTCAATAGGGCTTGTGTACAATTACCAGTTTTAATTCCACCTAATGTTTTTTGTTTTAGTATGAATTAAGTTGATAATATCTTGAGTATTGCTCTTGTGATGTTAAAGTCCAACTACCTTCACATGGCCATTTTAATGAAAGTTTTTAGTTGATTCTGAAGCCCTGCAGGGCTTTTACAGTTTAAGTTGATATTTTCCATTCTGAGCGCCTGTCTTGGATATTGCCAAGCACTTCTGAGACTTTAAGGGAAAGCTTTCTCTGTATTGTGTCCTGGTGAAGTTTTTATTTCTGAAGTGCTTGCATTCATCAAGAGAAGGGGTAAAGGTTTGAAATTTGGCAGAAGGAGGCCTTTGAAGCAGGAATATACAATTTTGCTATGTCCAGGAAAATCTGCCCAAATTTGGCCAAGTTATGAACCTTTGAAAAATAGTTTGTAGACTTCTGGCAGTAGAGGACTCTGACTGCTCAGAGTTTGCTCCCCCCCTGCAGTGGAAGCAGGGACTGAACACACGTTTCTCTGCTGTCGTCATCACACTGGGGTCATTGTGGGTCTCTCCAGGTCTTTCCCACCTTCTGTGCTCTCCTCGTTCTTCTCTTTTGGCTGACCCCCAAACTAAAGAAGAGAGAGATATGGAAAGGAAAGCCAAACAGATCTGGGGTGAATGAGAGAGATGAACTGTAAATTGGTGTCGGGCTGGGAGAAAACAGCAGGGAGGAGAAGACAAGTTTGGGACAGTGACAGGCTGAAGGTGAGGGGAAAGAAGGAAACCATCTTGGAGAGACTCAGGCAGAAGGTTGCTGCTGTAGAGAAGGAGCACTGCAACTCTGCTGCAGCATTGTGAAGTGAGCCCCCAAACTTTAGTACCATCATTCTTCTGCTATCAGCTACAATCTGCAAAACACCATGGCCAGACTTTGTCTCCCTAGGAACACAAGTTGTTGGAGGGGCAACAAATCCCTAGTGCTGTCTGTCAGCCCTCAGAGCAGGCGTTGGGACAGGAGCGCAAGTGGTTGGGCCTGGCCTGGCCTGGTATGGACAGTGGGTGCTCAAGGGTGCCTTTTGCCTTTCCTGTCTGCTTCTTTCCCATTTGGTTGAGGAAAATAAACACACAAAATGGCCTGAGAGAACATTTATTAAGGTCAAACATTTATTCAGGCCGTAAAGTCAAGCATTTCATTGCTAGAAAATGCTGCAAATACAGTTGCTGGGCAACCAAAGGCCTGAACCTAAATTAGTGCACACACCTTAGGAGCCAACCATTAATTACATGATCACATGCCCTTGGCCCCCCCCCCCCCCCCCCAAGTTACAAAAGATTAATTGGCTGAACAGTCTTGAGCATGTTTTATCCAGATTCCTTGGACTTCAGCCAAGCTATTACCAAAGAGAAGTGCACATAGCTATGGGCTTGTCCTAGCAGTTGAATCTGTGTGGATCATGCAGGTAAGGGTTCATCCCACCATGCTTGTTTCAATTCCAATCACCCAATTTTGGTTAAAAGGCTGCACAGTATAAAAAGCTGTCTTTAATTTTGTTTCTGAGGGGTTTGGGAGGTTGTAGGTATATTTGTTATCCCAGAAAACACTGTTGAAAGTAGTTTTTGGTTCTCTTGCCATGAGAGAACTCTGGAGCTGGAGCCAGGAGCTGTCTGGCTGGTGTCCCCTGCTGCTCCTGCTGCCGTACCAGCAACAGGCAAGGATCTGGTCAGAAGAGGAGGTGATCCCAAGCTATTACACTAAATTCTCAACTAAGAAGTTGTCAGCAACTGTTGAGTGAACTCAGCATGACCTGAAGGGATGTCTGAAGAGCCAGGGGAGCTCTTATGCCCATGGAGCAGTATGTATTGAAGAGTCATGGTACTTAATACTGTGTGCTGGGTCAATTTTTGATGTGTGGTAGTATACAGAGTAAGTGCACAGAGGAGACTTAGAAGTGATTGTAAGATTTGATGTATGGGGGGGGGGGGGGGGGGGGGGGGCCGCCTTGTGGATTTTAATCTAGCTTGGGTTCTCTAGTGTTTGCACCACTAACCACAGTGACTTCATTCAGGTTTCACTGAATCTCCTGAAGGTCTTTGCTCCTTCCAGCTGCATACTGAATGAGAAAGCCCAGCCTTGCTTGCTCATGGTTGAGAAGGGCTTGTTATCAGATAGCATCCCTGTGTGTAATGCAAACATGATCATCAGCTCCTGCTCAGTCAACCAGGGTACATGCTGCAAAGATGCCAAACCATCATCTCTCTGACTCTGGGCTTTCTGTTAGTCAAATACAGAGGTTTCAGACAGACCAAAATAAATAAATGCATAATTTCACTTGCACCTATCCTATAATCTGAGTCAGGTCCTGAACTTCCTATTGCAACCTATCCTGACATTGTTCCTGCTCCTATCTCATGGGAGGTAAACCTTGTTCTGCCCTCTCTCCTAGGAGTGACTCTACCCATCTGTCCTGCTTCCTACCACTTCTGTATTGTCTCCTGAAAATCATGTTACTGATCCTTATCTTGGCCACAGACTACATCACTTTTCCTTCCCCTTTTTCAGCCTTATATCCAGGAGCAGAGGAAGAGGGACAGACACTGCTGCTCTCCATCCCAGGCCTTAAACTGGCCTCCCACTCTCCTCGTCCCTTTCCATACTCTACTCCTGAAAGAAATGGTGTATAAGAGAGAAAATTCTTCTTCCCTTTTGCCAAGGAAGCAAGAAAAAATATTTTCAACAGCTCAGGGATGCCTTCTGTGTTTCACGCCCTTGGTACCTTCTCCTGTGATTGACTGGTTTCACCTGGGTTTGGCAGTGGGTTATCTATGAAGACAATTAAATTCCCATAAAAGTCACCCCCAGCCCTGGTAACTGGGGGACAAGAGTGACCACTCTTCAAATATCTGCAAGATTTTTTACTCCTACTGGATCCTTTCAGGCAATTTAATTTTGATTGAATAAAATAACCCCTAGTGTGCTGCCAAAACAACTCAAAGGGGAAAGGCTCTATGGGGGAATGGAGAATTTTACAGATATTTCTGGAGGAAACAGCAAATCTTCTTATAATGTAATTTTAAGCCCTTCAATGGTGAGACACAAATCCTAAGGCACTGTGTTCTTCATTGTTTAGCTGATGGTATTTCTGGATGGAAAGAGCCTGCACCTTTATTACCAATGATGAGACAGATCATCTCAAGTTTTTAAAATAAATCTTCTCTTCTCTCTGTCACATTCTTCTGAAATGGTGTGTATCCTTGAAGCATTTGTTTCTCTGGGAACATGAGGTACCGCCAGAAAACTACTTAGATCATTTATTACTCCTGAATATTTAGAAATCGTTAACCTTTACACACTCCACCCAAGGAAACACTGGGAGAGGCTGTAGAACTTTTTTAACTCTTTCACTTCTACTCCTCCTTTTTGAACTCCATTCTGTTGCGTTATCTCCTTACGACCAGGCAGTTTAATGCATGCTTTAACGATCTGGTTGATTCTGCAGGGGTATATGGATAGGGAAGCCATATTTTTGCTTACAGGCAGCAAGATCTATATTGAGGGCTGTTTCCACTGTTTTAAGTATTTACATATTCAGATGTTACCAGAAATGGTGAAGAGGTCCAGCTAAAATGCAGAACAGATGGGATCTTTGCCCCAGGCTCTTTTAGGGTCAAAGACCAAATCTATTCCCTGTTCTGCTCTTTCATATGGAAGCAGAAATTGAAACAATAAAACATCTCAAGAGGCTGTTTTCCCTCTATTTCTAACAGACAAAACCGGGAGACAGAGTTAAACCCGATAAACCCCATATGCAGTTAAACTTTCCCACTGGCTGATGAGCAGTGGAAGACAAAAGTGGGCTGAGTGAGTAGCTCCTTATTTCCTGGACTTAAGTCTGGTGATTCTTCCCAGACACGCACTGTTCCCGGCACCGCACAGCTGGATCCCCCTTGCCACATGCCTGGTGTGAAGCGGCACTGCCTGCAGCTCAGCCACGAGACCCCCGTTGCAAGCCCACAGTGCACTGGAGTTGATGCTTGCTCGTTGGTCCTGCCTTCAGTCCATGTAGGGGCCAAGCCAAAGAAAACACCTCTTTCCTCCTTCATCCCGTGCATGGAGTATTATGAAGAGAAGAGCTAAATATTCCATGGGAAGGACCTGGTTTTGAGAAGACATTAATATTAAGAATATAATTGCCTAAATGACATAATTTCCCTCACCCCATCCCCACCTTTTTTTTTTTTTTTTTTTTTTTTTTTAAATTTTGTGTGTGTGTGTGTTCCAGGCATGCAATTCCAAACAGTAGGTAAGTAGGGCCAGGTAAAATCCTTGGGATGATGTTCTGTGTTGTGCAAAACTTTTTGTGAATTAAACATGAAATCTAGCAAGCAGTTTCAGCCAAAGACTGAGAGCAATTCTGAGAAATCGCAGTCAATGCAGTCTGCTGATTTCAAAGTGAAACAGTTCAATTTTTCAGTGTGAAACAACATTTGTTTTTGTTTTGAGGTTTTCCTGCCTGCAATAAGTAAAAAGGGGTGAAAAGTTTAAACACAAAAATGACGTGTTTTGTTTCAGGTTGAACCAAACACTTTGCTTGATCCAAAATGGAATTTTGGGGTTTTATTGTTTTACCAAGAAAATACAGTTTGATTTCCTGTCATCCCCAATGAAGCATTTTTTCATAATTGTAGGCTTGCTGTTCTGAATTCAAAAGCCAGTTATTCCTACTGCTCTTCAGGAAAAAAGTTTTGGGAATTATTTTTTTTTCTGGGAAGTGAGGTGAGCTTTCACAGGACAGTGCATGTGTGTGTGGGAAGGTGATGAGTGACTGGAGCTGAAGAGAAAACGAGCAATTGGTGAAGGTCCAAATACCACTGTAAGTATGGGATTGTCTGATCAGGTCTTGAAGCAATGCTGGATACTTATTTGTCTTCCAGCACGAGAGCAGCTAAGGGCTGGGATTCTTTTGCAGAGCTCAGATGTGGGCCAGCTGAGTGAGCACTGCTGATCTGCTCAGGCTGTGTTTGCCATAACCCTTTTGGGAAAGACAGGGTTATGCCCTATGTGTCTAGGTGCTTCTGGTGCTTGTAGCCTTGCTGCCGCCAGCACCTGCTGATCCTGTACTTAGCTCTGAATCCAATGGAGTGTGTTGGCTTACTGAGCTTGTGGCTTTGGTCCCCAAAAGGCAGGATGGCTGCCTTTGGGATACAGGTTATGTAGTGTGCAGATGTACATCGATATGTGGGAAACAATTATGTTTTGTTGTTTTAGTTGGCGCCTGAAATACTATAAATTAAATAATTTCACATTAGTATCTGTTGGGGATGTCCCTTGGAAGTTCCTGTGGCCTCTGTAGTAAATTTAAATCCAGCTCCTTTCCTGAAAGAAAGTGTCACAATCTCTCTAAATGATTGATAAATTGAGTAAATGTATCAGTGGGTTCTGACTGTAGTCAGATCCTTTGAGCAGCTGGGGAAAAACACCACTGAACAAAAGCCCATCTGAGGGCCTGTGCTGCAGCCCAAATGTGTCTCATAGCTCACTTTCAATTGATGAAGTATTTGGGATTATGCATTACCCTGTAGGGCACAGGGAATGGTATACTTCTCAAGTGAATTCAGCTTGTGGCATTGTAATTAAGCTAATTATATTGTAGCCTTCAGTTAGGGTAACAAGTTGCTGCTACGCTTGCCTGGAATACGCAGCACTGTAATACATGCTACAGTATTTCAATGTGTGTGTAGCCCATGCTTCCTCTTGTTGCACTTCCAAATGGTGGTCAAACAGGAGGGCTATTACTGCCTCCGTAAGCTCCTTCTCATATATTTTATTCCTGCCAGACTGTCTGCCAAACCTGGGAAGTGAAGTGGATAAACCTTGGCGCCCTTCCTTTGGTAGCCAAAGTCACTGTGTGCATGTCCCTCACAAAGTCCTTAGCCACAGGAGGAGCTGGGGCCATGGTGGCCCATGGACAGTGTCCCCACCATGTTGTCCAAGAGGAAACTTTTCCAAGCACGATGACGAGCTTGTCTCAGCTGGAAGCCAGGCTTTGGATATCTCTGAAATTACTGTGTTAAAGAAGTCTTTACAGAGTGATATGTTGGTAAACAAGAGCTTACCGCTACTATGATTCACTACCTTCTTACGCACTTTAAGGGAGAATTTCTCCACCCTCCTGCAGCTGTGGGGAACCGCAGACACCGTGGAACCAGTGCTGTCCCACAGGCAGCCAGTGAGAGCTGCAGCATCCCCCCAAAGTGTGCAAGGTTGTGGAATACAGTTTAAGTGGAAGCAGACGTCGAAGGAAAAATACATGTCAAGGTGGGGAAGGGATCCCCAGAAGGTCCAAAGCACGCCTGGGAGCCATTCTCTGCGAGCTGTGCAGGAGCGGCCAGTGCTGTGGCATGTGGGAGGGGAAGGCAGCCAAGTGCTGCTGGGCAAGCAGGCAGGGTGGTTTCATGGGCAGGGCACGGCGAGCCTGGCCACAGGTTCCCTGTGTGAACTCAAGCAAATGGCTTACATACTGCATGCTCTGGTTTTCCTCTCTGGAGAAGGGAAAGATATAACTGTGCTTGATTGCACTGTGGGCATGATGAAGCTTAATTCATGGAGGTCCAGCTGTAAACCCCTTTGCAACCCAAACCAACACTGGTATGCGCAACTGGCTCTTACATCTTCTGTGTGCTTACACTGGAGAGGGAAGCCCCGTGAATATATACTCCGTCTGTTCAGCTTTGTTTCGGATCTCCTTGCTACAGAAAGCTACACGTGATACTTGCTGCCTCTTGAAAGCAGTATAGTCACATCAGTGTGGCACTGAGCCTAGCTAATTAGCCCTTCTTGGCAGGGCTAATTAGCCTGGGCAGGGAGCCATGCTGATAGAGCTATACTTTTGTGGGTTGCAGCTCTTGCTTGGTCTCAGTTAGCTTAAATATCTGCATCGCATCCATGCTATGCTGCAGACGTACCACGATTGCTTCCCAGAAGCTCAGAACCCTGGCAGCAAACCCCAGTGAGAGGCCAACTGAGGACTGAGGAGAATAGCTGGAGCTGGAGCTGGCGGGCTGAAAGGCTGTTTCTTTTTCCTAAGACAAGCTTTTGGCCAAAAAAAAAAAAAAAAAAAAAAAAAAAGATTCATGCAGACTCTTCATGCAGACTCTTCATGCAGACTCTTCTCTGCTTTTTCAACTCAGAAATGATTTCTGAAAATACCTCACACCCTGGGGTCCTGGATGAGGTCAGTCACTTTTGTGCTCCATTCAAACCCTTTGTGAAATGGAGGCAGCGGCTCCAAAGGGAAAAGCCACAGGAAAACCTCAGAGCCACAGGACAGTCAGGGTGGATGGAAATCTTAATAATAAAATGGATCTGTGCATGCCCTTCCTATCACTTATCATAGGCTGTGCCCCTGTTTGGACTGAGGATTAGATGAGTCTTAGTTCATTATCAGCTGAGTCTTGATTAAGCTGTAACCATCATTGTGGCACAGATCTGAGATGGCCCCCATGTGCTCCTTGTGTTTGGCCTAACTTTGGCCTAACCTGAGAGAGGCAAAAGGAAAGGATGGAAAATGAAAGCCGTGTCCCCCTGGCCATGGAGAGCCTCACCATGGGGGCTGGCCAGATGCAACCTTGTTAAAATTAGAGTGAGAAGAAGCAAGGAGGTGGAGACCAAGCAGCAGCAACAGTGGAGGCAGGAACCCAGATGGCCACCCTCCTAGATCAACATTTCAGGCATGAGAATCAAAAGGAGAAAATGTCACGAGAGCAAATAGCGTAAGAAAGAGGGACATAATGCTTGGACTGGCCATCATCCAGGTGTCCACCCTCTTATCGCACCACACACTATGGTCACACACAGCCCCAGCATCTGTGACCGAAACACTGAAGGAGTGTTTGCGCGGTGAGCAGAGCAGGAGGCTACCACGGCACAGGGGAGAGGAGTGGAAAGCCGGCTTTCGAGCACGTGGCAAATTGCCTGGCCGGCACAGCATGCAGCAGGGGAGGAAAGACATGAAACAAAAGCCTTCCTGCAGGAGCAAAGAGAAAAGACCCACTGCTGACAGAAATGAAACAACGCAGCTCGCTGGAGAGGCCAGAGCTCCCGGGGCAGGCGAGGCCAATAGTTGTAAAAACAAAGTTTTGAAATAGGAAATGTAACATGACTACAAATTGCCTTGCTTTCCCCCCTCCCGACCCCGTCCGCCTGTAACGGGAGGCCGGACCGTGACATGACATGGTGGCAGGACGGGCATGATCTGTCCTGGCCTTCCCCGCCTGGTGTGGCAGTCCACCAGGAGCTAGTTACCCCAGGCAGGGGCTGCCCCCTTCCCCTCTGACCTCCTCCCAAAACAGTGGGCTGCCCTGAACAGAAATATGCCCAACGCCAACCTCTGAGGCCCAGCAGACCGCAGCAGGGAAGCTGGCTTTCTCTGGAGGCCCACCGCCAACAACAACAATCATACGGTGCCATTAATTCCCACTGGGCCCAACTCACAATAGCAGAACTGGGCAGATAATTTGCAACTGATATATCTGTTGTGGAGACAGGACACAGGCATTTTTACCAACAGGTCATCTAAGCCCCAGGAGCAGAGTCAAAACACAGAGTGAAAAATACGTTTTCCTCCTGTTTCCACCCTGGCCCTACCACAGCTTTCGGCCAGGCAGCAGGATGATGGAGGCCCAAGAACTGCCTGTGATTTTTGCAGCCGCAGCTCTGGCTATCGTTGCATATTCTTCTTCTGTTTCAGTGGGTCTTTTTACCAAAATATTTGCTGTGAATGGGAAGAGAAAAAGACAACTGGAAAGGTTATTTTATTATTATTATTCTTTTTTTCTGCACTGTTTACACCCTTTGTAATTTCTTCAGAGCCACAGAAGCTCGAGATGGAAAAGATATAATAAGTCCTACAGGATGAACTTTTCCAAGGCTTTTAAACCACTTACCGCTCTGACAAATGACCTCCAGAGAAACTCTGTGTGGCAATTTCAGCTATTGCAGCCCACCAATGTCTTTTCCATTCCTTGGCTGGAGGTTGCCAACCCCATAGCAGCGTCAGCAAAAGAGGGCCTGTGTCTGTGCCTCAGCAGCTCAAATTAAGAAATTAGGCAATGAACTGTGACTGCTGAAGTGGAGTCGGGCTCCTGCTGTTCATTGCTCTGGGGACAAATAAGCACTAAGAGATGGGCATGGAGGGGAAGTGGGAGCAACAAAGACAGACCTTCTCCTTCCACGGCAGTCCTCTGAATCCCTGTGTCTGTCAGAGCTTGTTGAGGCTTTAATTCCCACTTAAAAAGTGACTCACAGTGAGACTTGGGATCCTCAGAGGTCTGCTTCTAGAGTGAAATCATTCAAGGCCAGGTCTGAAAAGGAAATTGGGTGCATACATAAGCAGGTAGGAATCAAGGAAGATTTATGCAAATGCCCGGCAGGCTAGATACTCTACAAACACTGAAATGCAGGGAAGGCAGACAGCAAAAGAGTAAAAGCAATGCAAATTGCATTTTCTGTAGCAGAAGAATTTAGAAGCTGGTTAGCAGCTTTTTCTAATTTTCTCCTACCTCTTAAATTTATTCTTATTCTTAATTCCCTTTTTCCTCACACTTCCCCTCCCCCAAATACCATTTTAGCTTTTTTTTCCACACCATATTTTGTGTTTCAACATGGAAGTTCACTGCTCATTAAAATAAAACAAAGACACCCCAGGGATATTATTGACCGAATCCCACCTTGTGTTTCTAACACCACCATTTTGGAAAGAAAAACAGTGCCGCACGACTGATTAGGCTGTGTGTATTTGATGAACCTCTGAACTGTTTTAGGAAGTTCTGCAGCCAGTTCCCTGTCCTCTGCTTGCATAGTCTCGGGAAAGGACATCCTGATGGGAGTCTTTCAGCTGAAGTATACAGTGTGGGCTGGTTGGATGACATGGCATCTACTTCACATGACTTTGGCAGTCACTGAGACATCGAGGTTGGACTGGTTGTTCTTTTTCAGTGGAGTTACCTTCAGGGGACAATTTATATCACATATTTTTGACTTTGACAATTATGAACATCCTTCTTCAGAGGAAGCATCTCTTACAGCTCCGTTTTTCAGTAGCTCTTATGTCTCAAAAGACATGTAAAGAACAAATGTATCTAAAGAAGGTGAAGTACTTGGTTATTACTGCAGGGATGCTGTAAAATTAACTTCAAACTATGTCCATGTGATTATTTTTATTTTTTATTTTTATCTAGTGCCTACATTGGTAAATCATCTGTGACACAGAGATCTCTTGTAGTGTACTGTCCCCATGAAACCTTGGAAGGAGCAAATCATGGAACTGGCAATGTTGTCCAAGCACTGCAACAGGAAAACAGACCCGTGGGATCCAGAGGTACCTAAACATAGACTTCAGAAGTAAGCAAAGGACAGCGTAAAAGCATGGCATTCTTGTTTCCAATCCTCCTCTTGTTGTTGAGGGTGAAGTTCTGGCTCCGCAGAGCTCAGTGACAGTGTTGCCACTGACCTGCAAACATGATTTTTCTCTGCTCCCAGTTCAGTTGTTCTATCTATTGCCTGAACAATGTGAGAGGCAAGAAGTCCACCGCCCTCCCTAAGTCCTGAATTCCTTTCGTGCAGACAACTTTTTGGCCTGAACCCCTACCTAAAGGGCCTTGGGGGGAAGCACTTCTTCTGATTCTCTTTGTTGAGAAGACTCTTCAGTTAGCATGCCAGAGAAATTAAACTGGTGGGACAGAGAGTACAAGAGGAAGAGTGGAAGTGAAAGGGTGAGTGAGTACAAATTATTTCATTATGAACTTTCCATGAAATAGCAAGGGTAGAGTTAGGGGTGGGAGAATGTTAATTTATGGCCGAATGTTGTTGCAGCCCTTCTTCAACTAGTTGCATTATAGGAAGATAAATAAAGCCCAAGCCAAATCTTCCTCTGGGCTAAGCCTGCTAGTTTGAAGATTTATGTGCAACTTGTATGCAGCCTGATAATTTCACCATGTGACTGAACAAAGGTCTTCACTTGCAGTGTAGGATGTTGTTAAAGGCACTAATATTCGGAACTGGAGCACAGCAGGAAGCTGCCTGATGAGACCGTTACTAAATTTCGGTGGCCAAGAGCAACTTGCTGATCTCCGTGAATGTGTTGCTCACAGCACAGGGTATGGGGCTATCTCACAGTACAGCAAACATGAGGCTTTTTTTTTTTTTTTTTTTTTTTTCTTTTTTTTTTGTCAGTGACCATGCAGAAAAGCCAAGCTCTGTTTGTTCGGCTAGAAAATGCTTACACTAGCTTTTTTTTTTTTTTTTCCCCTGAAACTCAGCTTTCCTAATTCTGTGTGGGAGGGCTTTTTTCCAGGCTTTTTAAAGTAATATCAGTATTATACCTAATGAGGCAGTGGAAAGCAAGCTGGTCCATTCGCTGTAGCTAATGACTCCATTCCCGTGAGCCTAATCAAAGATTTGTACATTTAATTGCTGTCAAGTCAGCTCTAGCCACCTGCCATTTCTGCCACACCTGAGCTCCTTTCTCAGTGGCCTGTGATTCTAAATGAATCCATCTCTTTTTCTAAGGGAAGGAAAACAGAGCTGCCAAGCAACCTTGAAATGGTGCTTTACCCTTAGAGCAAAGATCAAACAGTCTGCGTTGTCACTGAGCAATATGTATCTTAACTGTCTGTGGCACAGATTTTTTGAAAATTTATTAACCTTGTATTGGAGATCAGGGAAGTGAGAAATACACCCTTGTCTGGACACGTCTTGGACTTGAGACAGGTTTCTGTCAGAGGCAAAAGTGATTTTTGTTGGCTCACCACTGAACAAAATTGAAATACATTTATTTGCAATTTTCTCTGATGGAAAATACCACTGAAGCCATTATTCCACTCCTGCAGTGGGCTGGTGGGGTATTTTGACCAACCTTTGTCCTCAGCATCACGGTTCCTAAACATCCTGCCTTCTCTGTAGGGAATTGATGCAGGAAATGTTGTGGGGCCACGTTCATTTGAATGTAAGAGATAACTCTTGTTCATTGTTCCAGAAAAAAAAAAAAAGGGGGGGGGGGGGAGGGACGGGGGAACGACCCAGTTCCTGCTAACATTGTGAAATGAAAATGTTCTTTGTGGTCCTCGGTGGATCAGCTTACCTTTGTCCAAGCAAGTGTCACTACTAAGAGTCAGATATCTAATGAGATATCTGATGCTATGTATTTCTTCAAACTTACTTCCAGAGAATCTTTTAAAGTCATTAGGAAAGAAGCAGTCTATGAAGTCACTCTGAAACATTATTAGTTTCTAAATAACTGTTCATTTTTTAGACAAATGGTCTCCTAGTGATATTGAGAATTGTGTGATCATGTGGTGTGATCAGTCTGTCTGATCATCCCTCACTAGTTGCTTTCCTATTCCCGGCCAAGTTTAGCCCTATTTAAGACAGGAAGACAAGTGTGAGAGAGATTACATTGCAGTTTCAAGAAGATAAGTATACCCAAGTGGAGATGCAAGACTCAAAAAATACATCCTACGAATGTCCCAAGTAGGAGAAGCCTGGCACGTGAATTCATATGTTGTTAGCAAAAGAAGAGAGACCATATGAGTGCCCCAACCACAGTGATAACCTTAGTTGGAGATTACCAAAAACCACAAACACAGATCTGTGGAATATGAGGCATCATTGATTTTCAGTCTCACAGAACTAGTTGGTTTCCTTTCTCAACACATTACAGAAAGCAAAGACACAATTAAGATATATGAGATCTTTGACTGGATACAATGAATTTCTTTGTAAGTAGTTTGATCCAAATGTAAACCAAAGTTCTTTTGCCAATAATGGAAAAGCTTTCCAATAGCTTTTAATACAATTTACTTCAATCTTAGGAGCTCTTCCTATGCCAGAAGAGTTTAATTGGCCATGAAGTCCTGGGAGTTTTTACATTATGAGTTGACAGATGCATAGCTTAATTTAGCAGGAAAATCAAAGAATAAATTAAAGGATCTGAAAACAATTAAAGGGTCTATAGCTATTTGTATCAGTCTGAAAGCCTACAGCTAAATTTTGCTGCTCATTTTGCTATATGGCTAACTACTGTAGTACTTTACTGCAATACAAACATGAAAAGAACTTCACTTTTTGACCATTTCTGTGATAATGTTCAAAATTTCTGTTCAGAATATCCTATAATGTCTTCAGAAAAACAAGCTACATTGTGGGAAGGCATCTCTTTCCTTTCCTCTGAGCTGACAGATAACAGAGATTCACATGCACACAGGGGGGGAAGTGAGATCCAAAAGTCAACTGGGGTGCTGCTATGCTGAATTTTGTAATGTATGATACCTACGAGCCTCCTCCTAAAGATTTAAACCTCTAGGGTTCTATGGTTTTCTTTATTGCTGCAACAGTCCAGGAAACAGAGGACAGAAACTGTTTCCATCAATGGCTGAACCATCATACTAGACATGGGAGAGCCATGTTCAAGTCCATGCACTTCCCAAAAAGACTTCAAAACATTTCTCATTTTCCAGGGAGGGGTGTTAAATATAAGGTTGAAGATTGTGGCTCCCTGCCTTGGTCATCCACTCTTTCACACACAACATGTCCAAAGCTGTCCTTTATCTTGATGGTTTAACCCTTTCTTTGGCAAGGGGAAATGGAAGCTTCAAATTATTTTTGTTTGGCCACATTCAGGGTAAGATTTCTAGTCAGTTAACTAAAGCATATAAAAAGGTATAAATTCAGTGGCACTTTTCTTCAGTGACATTCTGTAGGGAAGCAGCAGCTGCTACTGTATCTTGCACAGGCTACAAGCTGATCAGCATGTGGGGAGGATGTCCAGGATATCCTCAGGTCAGCATCACTGGGGAAGTATCAGAGGAACCTCTGTCTCTGGGTTGTCAGCTGGGTTTAAACTGAGCAAGCTGTTGAGATGCTCCAGCAGAAAGTCTTCTTCTGCCTGTGCCCATCTGGGATTTGCCTCCAGGTGGCCACGTGCTACCAAGGAGGAGCTGAGCTCCCTACTGCTGGTTTGATGGTTCCCAGCAATGCTACCAAAGGTGGGGCTGAGCTGTAAAATGAAACATTGCAGTTCCTCCTAGTGTGCACAAGGCCATAGTGTTTGCAATGCTACCACAATGTAATAATGACAGTGTTTATGAGAAGGCATAATTTCAAATACTCAGCTGCAGGACAGAGGTCTTTGACCTTTCACAGAACTAGCTTGCAAAACTTATTGCCACAACACGTCCCAAAAGCCAAGAGCTTTGGGGGATTCATAGAAGGGTTAGACAGGCATCTTGTGTAACTGGGAGCCCTCCAGTCCTGTTCTCCTGGTCTGTTTGTGCAGTGCATACGTGTAGAGCTATTCAGGCCTTAGAGGTGAGTGCAGTGGTGTTCGTAGGAGGAGCTCTGAGGTAGATTCAGAGCTGAATAGAGACTGGAAGCAGATTCAGGCCACAGATCACATCAACTCCAATCATTACTTCATGTACTGAAGTCAGGGCTGGGGAAGGAGTCATGCCATCATCACCTCTGGTATTGATTGTCTTAATTGTCCTTATCTTCATAAAGGGTTCATAAGCGGGCATATGGAATATGTAAATACCCTGAGCTAGCAGTGAGGAAGACCTTTGGAGAAATATATGAGAGGGCCTAAATTCTGCTGTGCTGGTTTGAGAGATAACTGTCTCTAGAAGTAGTTTCCTCCTAAAAAGGGGCAGGTTCTTGGACCAGAGAAGCACAGACAGAAATCAAAGTGGCCATAAATATCCTTTTAGATGTGCTCTGCCTATCTGGTACTCATGAATAAGGACACTTCTCAGAAACTGGCTAGGGAGATCAGGAGATAAAGAAAAAATCCTGGACATACAGGTGTTTTTTTCTCTGCTCATCCAAAGCAATGCACCAAGGGAGGATATACATCTCCAAGGGGGACTCTGAGCCAGAGGTGTGTTGGTGTGTTGTGCAGATCAGGAAAATGAGGAGCACACACCAATGAGAGGATGAGCTGGGCCTTGTCCTCGCTTGGGCCATGATACACCACTCTACAAACTCTTTCCTACCGCAGCCTGCTGAGCTGGGAGTTTTCATACTGAACAATTATCAGCCCTTTTAAAAAATTATGTATACTAGCTCAGTTCTTTGTAAGTGGTTTTGTTATTCCTTTTCCTACTTTAGCTGTGTTTATCTTCCAGTTGACACCACTGTCAGTGCTGAAGACAAATACACATTTGTTTTGATTTCCTTTTTAGTGTACACATAATGGGAAAGCCTGGAAAGTCTGCAGGATAACCTCCATAGATAGCTAAATCCATTCTAAACGGCAATGGAAACACTGTATCCTAATCAGGAGGGAGAGCGTATTTTCAACTGTGGTCCAAAAATGCTTTCTTGGACAGTAATAGAGTACCAAAGTTTTTGTTCAGCTCTCGGCCAGGGGTTCACATTTCTCCCTGGGGTCCAGAAGTTGGAAAACACAAGCCACTTGGCATAATTTCATAAAGACCTCAAAGTATAGCTCCATTCTCTCCAAGTGCAGCAGTGTATCCTTACAGTCAGCAGTTTCTGAAGCACCACCTGAAGCACTACAGGAAATCGATGAGGGAACAACAGGGCAACCAGCTCCTGCATTGCAAAAACAGGGATCTGCATCGTAGGGATGATTGGAATCACAGCTTTCCTTAATTGGAGTTGAAAAGACTGCGTATTATCAAGAGAGAGAGGATCCTCGGAACATAAAAGCAATATTATTAGCTCTTCTACAGCGGCATTCAAATGGTAATTTAACCTTTGTCTGAGAGAATAGATTAAAGCAAGAACTCAAAGCAGTCTTTTCTTTATTTTCTTCACTTACTTCCAGCTCATCTACTTGCATTTCTGCCTCTGTCTGAATAAGAAGCAGAGCTATGGAAACTGAAGGCTCCAGGAAGTTAATTCATCTCCTCCTCTTCCTTTTCCCCTGCAATTCAGGCACCTGCCTCCTTTCATGCAAGGAGAGTGGCAACCTGCGGGTCTAGGGCTGGCAAGTGCTGCCACAGATAAGAACAAAAGCTAAGCCATGGTAGGTGGAAGGGGCAAGACATGTGACAGTCCAGGTCTATTTACTTAGCTATTCAACCTACTGTCAACATTTCAAATACCTGCTTTTTCTTTTGCTTACCTAGAAAACTTCCACCGAAACTGCATTTTCTACAAAATCTTAACTTTCCAAGACTTTTTTTTTCTTTTTTTTTCCCGATGTATGTCTCCTTCAGGAAAATCAACCTGTTGTCTTTGTTGTTGTTGTTTTATTTGTTTGGTTTTGTTCTTTAAAATTTCCTGGCTGTGCATCCTGAGAGCTGTAGCTGGTACCTAGGGGAGCCTTTGCAGACACATTACAAGTATTGTTTGTCTAGGAAGTTCAGCCCCTGGGGAAGAAGATCAAGAAGAGGCACCAGAGTACCAATATCCTGCTGAGGCATTAAGTGTAACTTAAGTTGAATTTACCACCAGTGAAATGCATTGACATACAGAATGAAATGTTTGGATTTGAAAACAGCCAATCATTTTCTTTCAGTTGATAATATTGAAGCATTTTTGTATTACATTCATGTAACAGTTCTAGGGGGACTCAAGATTCCTCAAATAATGTTAACCCATTGACTTTCATACCGACTAGAGATAAAACAAATATGACAATAGTGGAGTTTTCAGCGTGGAAAAAAAATCTGAATTTCTTTTCTTTCTGTGAGTCATTTATTTTTCACTTGTATAAGAACACTTAACACCCACAAAAAGATCGTTACAAATCCTTGGTCTCCAAGGATCCACAGCTGCCAGGAAGCTGCACAGAGAGAACGTCTCACTGGCTGTGAAGGGAGACTCCCCACCTTCAGCCCTTATTTCCGTCGCTGCCACCAAAGGACAATTTACCTGTGGTGAGTAGTAGGGTAGAATTTACGACATACAATATATTTCCCATCACAATCAATGGAGTGCATTCATTCAGAGCAATTTAATTTTAAATTTAACACAGTGTTGCAGGAGAGAAATAGAATATTTCCATCTTGGTTGCCTGTAACCCGGAGGCACGCTACTCCCCAGCAGACTCTCTGGCCAACTCATAGTGGACTGGTTTGAGCTGATACCCAACCAATTCCTCGTGAAAAGCACCCATTTCTCAAATATAGCTAGATATAAGTGATAGTCCTTTTGGGGGGCAATCCAGCAAAGAAGCTAAGAGTTGAATAACCATATATGTATGCCAAAAGGGCTTCTGAGGGAACAGCATTGAACAGCCTTTCTTTTCCTAGCTCCATTATGAATCACAAGCTGATTCACGTTCTAAATGAGATTTCAGTCAGTTTGAGGTAGACACTTAATGTTTATAAGTCCAGCTCTAAGCCTGAAATTAATTAATGAAAAAAAGATGTCTTAATGAGAAACACTGAGCAACCTTAATAATTGTTTTCCCTCCAGGCTTTCTACCATCTCTTACACGTACAAGAATGCAAACATGTTGTAGAGTTGATGTAGCCAGGACAGTGCAAAGATGTAGATGAGGGAAGATTTATGGAGTCTTTTAATAATAATAATACTGTTAGAATGTGAGAAGTGAATAATCTTTTTGTATACATTCTTTTCCTAACTTGTTGTTATTAATATTATCTCTATTATTATTACTCTTCTAGGAGAGGAGTATAGAGTGTATCAACACCTCAGAACATAATTTTGCACAGTTAGATGAGTCCCAGTTGTGCTCTACAAAACGATGCAGATATAGCTAGGAGAATCTCTCCTAGCTGTAGGAAGTTTGTTGCAGCAAACCCAGGAGAGACTGCAAACCTCTGCCTCCACCTATGCTCTCTGAAGCACAGCCTACCATCCTGTTGGAGCTAAGCTCGGGTGACCACACCATTCCCTCTCCCCTCCACCATGCCTGGTGCTGCAAGTATTAAATAAGGATGTGTTAGATAAAGCCATTGAGATCTGGAGGCTGCACTTGCCATTTCATCCAATCAAGTTTCCTATTTACTTCCTATATATCAGAAATCTTGAAAACCTCATGCAATCATGAGCACACAAATAAAGCTAACATTGGGATTTAGGCCTGGAAATAATGAATATTATAAACAATTGTTTAGCTCTGGATCTTATCACTGAAAGTTGGTCACCTGTCAATATCATCATATTTATCTTGCTTTGTCTAGCTTCTCCCAGGTCTGACACAGCTAATACTAGTATGCATGTGTGTGCCCAAAGGAAGAGAAACCTCATTTAAAAATGAATTATTGCAGTTTTCCACCAAGTACAAAGCCTGTTCAGTCTTATTAGCCATCATTCAGAAAACTTCTTGATTCACTGGTTCTTTGGAGTTATACACCAATCTATGTGTGGAAAGGGTATGTAAATGCATTGGTGAATCGATGGGATATATACCTCATAGAAAAGCCAGGAGAATTTAGACAAGCAATTTACAGGTGTAACTGGAGCGACAAGACTGATACAGAATTATAAGGCAAGTTGGTTGCTCTGTAATTACAGTGTTACATATTGACCAGATTTGAATGCACTCTGCCCTTAAAAGAAGTGAAGCTTTTGCTATATAACCTGATGGTGTAGATAAATAAATAAATACATAGATAAAAATTATAAATAAATAAATAAATAAATAACCCAGCCTTTCAAACAGACTGTGATAGCCTTTTTCTAGATGAGTAATGCTTTCCCGTTTGCATGCCTTGAATATGCCTATCAATCCGTATCAGGGTGGAAGTGCCTGGTTATACAGAATAATATAGCCAAATTTTGTTTCACCAGTGCGGTGGTAGTGCATCATGGAGAAATATTTACTTCAGATGTCCCTGTTTGTCAGAGAACCAGCAAGGCACACAATTCCCCTGGAAACATATAGGGGACATAGCCACCTTCCAAATATCCTTCCAGACAATGTTTCTGTTTTCTGGGAGTTATGCTTTAAGGTTTGTGGCTGGAGCCACAAGAGGATTTAGATGCTGTATGCAAAACTCTGACTCTGAAATGCCCAGCTGTGCTGCCACTGAACCCTGGCAGCACCTGCCATCCCTGGGGGATGTTGGGCTCAACAGCAAAGTTCCCCTGATGTGTCCTGCACACAGGAGCTCTTCAGCCTTTCAGGGTCACCTTGTTCAGAAAGACTAGCAAGAGGCCTTGAGGAAGGTACATGAGGGGAAGGACATGGAGTGGGGCTGCAGAAGATAGTACAGAGCCATTGATGTCTGAATCTGAGATGGAGCAGAGCAGAAGCTGCCTAGTGAAATGAAGACTAGTGATATGGTTAAAGGGAAAACAGCAGCAACACAGAAGTGGGGCATTGAAGCACGCTGTAACAGGCAGTATGGGTCTTGCCTCTTCTGATTTCAACAGTTATTTAAACAAATGGGACCAAACAATCTCCAGCACAGCTCTGCCTCTGTGCATGCAGAAAGGGCTTAGTCTTGACTGCAGTGATATCACCTCAGGCTATCTTGCTCTTCCTCTTCCTCCGGTCATGTGCTGTCTGTCCTCTAGCCCAGACTGGAAGTGGGATTAGCAGGGCTTACTGAAGTGCTGCGGGGTTGGCACAATGAGTGGTGATGGCAGGTTGGTGCGCTCCAGTTCTCTGCTCCTAGTCAGTCCCACAGCAGACAGCTCTGCCCTGGGGAGAAAAGGGGCGTAGCTCCCTCCACTGCCTGGGAAACAGAGGGATTTAGTCATGCTCTAAATGTTGAGCTGATGGACAGAAGAATGATGGGGGTGTGAACCACATCTTCTTTGGCAGATTTTCTTTGGAAGAAATTTTAAAGGGCTTGAATGACCAACTCCAAGAGATTTAGAGCTGTGGTTTCTAAGTGGAAGGAAATACCCCTTTTCAGACAAGAATAAAGCACTTGAGTCCTTGACAGAGACGAGATTTAAGACCCAACTTTCTTTGAGGCATAACCTATTAGTCAGATAAGGCAGCTTGCCATGCAATTTGCTGGCAATTGCCCTTTCCCCCCATTCACTTCTCAGGCACCTTCACCATCTAACTCATGACCAGGGACTAAGCTACAGCAACACAACAGCCATGTGAAGGCAAGTCTTCCCATGACTTTCTGCACCAATGATCATGCTCTTGAAGACCGGTCTGTGTTTCCTGCTATGTGTCCTTTTGTTTGTGACATACATAGGAAAGATTAAGTAAAACACCTTCTAAATTCCTATCCTGGCTGGAACAGAAGCAGCAACTATTATGGGATAAAAATGGCAGTGTTCACATACGTGACTCACATACATGTCTACAGATAACTCGGATAAAACCAGTGGTAAAGCCAAAGAGAGCTGAACTGGAGGAGAGAAAGCAGGCAAGGAAGCACAATAAAGCAAGGCAAGTTGTTGCAGAGAAGGAGCCCTGAAGTTAACTTCCCTGCATGTTACCTGCACATATCGTAACCCATGCTGGTGAGGAATCACAGGGGTTTTGTAGACAACCTATGCACAGGAAACACAGCAGCTGCTGAGGACACTGCAGAAGTCTCACATCTGGCCAGGCTCAACACAAGCCAAGGAGCACAGGAGGAGGTACAGGGTTAGATATCACAGCTCTTCAGACTGCAGTGCCCCAACTAACGGAGTGAGATGCTCCCGTTGCAAGCAGAGGTGCACCAGAGAGAGGCAGAGGTTTCTGAATGCCAGAGTGTCTACAGGATCAGACAGATCCTTTCTGGGTTGCCCAGTAGCACTCAGGCACCTCAAAACACCTCTGTACCTTTTCCATGATAAATCCCTGGAGTAGATGTTCTCAGATAATTGGAATTGCAGCAGGGCTGACCTACCTGGGTGACAGCCCAGCAGTGCTCCACCCAGCCTTGCATGCTTAGCCTGTTACTCATGCAGTGCCATGAGATGCTCCTAACCCTGCTGCTGCTTCTCTCTTTTCCACATCTTTTGGATGGTTTCAGATCTCCAGCCCTAATGCAGGCCTCTGCCCACTTTGCTCCTTAATTTGCCTCGTGTGTACATGGCCCGTGTGTTATTTCTGTGAGCACAAGCAGGAATGGCTGCAGCTTCATGCACAGCCTGCCAGCTTCTGCTCTGTGCATAAGTGCCTTTGCTGCTGTGGCATCCGTGTTGTTTGCTTGCCTTCCTCCAAAATAAAAAAAACCATTGTGCTTGGACCTGAAGATTTGTGCTCATCCTTCTCCCTGTGGCTTTGCATCGTCTGGCCTTGTGTAATCATTATACCAAACGGCACACATTCTGCAGGAAGCTTGCATATCCTTGGAGTTCAGTCCTCCTCCTCCTAAAGACCCATATTTATTAATTACGAGTAATCCCTGTTAATTATGAGGAAATGCATACGATGGCTCCCAGCTCTGCATGTCTGCGCAGAATACTTCACTAAGTATATAACCTTTGGCACCAAAGACCTGCTCTGGGGAGAACTGGGTATCACAACGTATTTGTTTAAGCCCTGAGTCACCAGGATGTCCACTCAGATAAAAGTCACTTTTCAAGGTCATCTCAGACCTCATGACCTTTAGGCCCACTCCAGAATTTCGAAGACTTCCTGGTTAAATAACGTTTATCATTGTTTAAAAGAATTTGGCCTCTGGCAAGTAAAGGTGAAAAGTCATCTATATTTGAATGTTTTCAGTATACAAGCTTGACTGCAGCCCGTGATTGTAAAGTTGCCCACTGTGTTTATAGCCTGAACAAAGCTGTGAAAGGCATAGTGGGACTCAGTAGCACAATTAGCACCATCGAGAGTTGTGTTAATTAAAATCTAGAGGGACAGAATCAGACCCTTTTTTTGTCTATTGGGAATCTCTTCTAAAGGCAATGAAGTTGGTCTAGACTTGAAGATGAAGGCTGGAGATCCTAGTGAAGGGTCAGGCTGTGCCACACGTGCACCCCTGATCACACAGCGGTATAAGTGAAGCTGATATTGGAGGCAAATCCTGCTCATTTATACTTTGTCACCTCGTGTTGTCAACAGCACGCTCAGCAGCCATTCACGAGTAGACCCGGTGAAGTCTGCAGCTGCAAGAGGTCAGATGCTGCTGTCAGTAGTACCAGTACAACACCTGGAGGTGAGTGGGGCAGATTTTGATCACGGTTGCACAACTGTCCCACTGAAATCACGCTACTGCCTTCAGAGGTGTGACCCTAGATTTACAGTGGTGCGACTGAAGTCAGCATCTGACACATGAGAGTTTCTCTGACTCATCCGAGGCAGTGCTGATTCTCCAGATTCACATTAGTGCAGTTTCAAATCAAAATTCACTGAAGCAGGCTTAAATAGACACAACCCTACCCATGGAGTGACTACACCTACATAAGGTAAGGGACAACTCAGCTCAGTGACTGACTTTTTTCTTTCATTTCCCCATTAAGATTAGCAGTGTTATGGCCCCACTGTTACCTCCTACTTGAACAACTGCCAGGAAAGCAGGAAGATATTTTGATATTGCCAAATCTGTCTGGGTCCTCTCTGTGAGACTAGGTACAGGTGTGACCAGCACGAAGTAGAGCTGTGCCTGTTCTCACTGTGTCCATTAAGGAAGGGGTGGCACAGGTTGCTCCACAGTGTAGGAGCTGAAGGGCTCCTCAACACACGCTGGGCCTCCCAGAAGTGTGTTGCTGTGAGGCCAGCAGCCCTCTACTCCTACGGAAAAGTCATGCCAGCATTTCCCATCAACATCATGCTCAACGTGCTTCCAAAAGGCACTGGAGCCATGGGAACATGTGAATGGGATAGTGCCTTTCCACCCCACCTCCTGCTGCTCCTCAACCCATAAAGCAGCCTTTCTGGCTGTGACGTGGCTGGCAGCACACCAGGGCCTTCACCAAGTGCAAAGCAGCACCAGGGAGCCTGAGCTTGTGTGTCTGAGGGGTGCCAAGTTCAGCCGTGGGGACAATCTGCAGCTGGTAGACCCGTGTGGGGAGCACAGCCACTGGAAATGCATGCTTTGGGGATTTCATTTTTATGTGAAGGAAGGAAAGGGATTTCACCAAGAGACTGTTGCATGCATTGCAAATCAAGGCTGATTTTTCTTTTTTCTTCTTTCTTTTTTTTTTTTTTCTTTCTTTCTTTCTTTCTTTCTTTTTTTTGAGGGAGCCCTTTGTTAAGATCTTGGCAGCCCATCTCGGCCAGTAAGACAGAACTGCTCTGTGCTGAAGCTGGAGCTGGCACATCTTCCTCGCAGCGTGCAAAGGCGGTGGGGAAGGCTGCCATCTCATGGTGAGCCTTGAACGGCTCCAGCACTCCGAGAGAACTTGCCTTGCAGCTGGTTTCCAGGCCAGGTTGCTCCTCAGCACATTTCCTCCACAAATTGTGCGTGCACCTCCACAAATTGTGTGGGCTTCTCCAGAAGAAGCCAGGGCACTTCAACTTTTTAACTTCTTGTGCTTTAGCTATGAAACCAACGCTGCCAGAGGCTGGAGTTTTCTGGTTTCTTGCCTTGTCAACAGTTTGTGTGAGAGCAAAATGGTAGTTATGAAAAACCATGGAGGCAAGGCAATTGCCCATCTGAGGAGAGGGTGATCGTCACAGGTGGTTTTAGTGGCCGCTTGAGCCCGACGCGCTGCTGTCTGTGACAGTCGCCTTGCTGAGTCACAGCCCCGAATGGAAACTCCCCTGGAACCGCTTGCGGGTTGTAACTCATAATTTTGGGATTCTTTGGTATTCATCACTAACCTTCTGCTGTGGCTCACACGTCCTACACTCACGCTTGCTGTCTGTCCTCTGCTTCCTGAAAACACACCAGCACTCGCCCAACATGGGCAGGAGGCTACCAGCCGTGAGCTCCCTCTCTGTGGGACGTGGGAGCTCTGCAGCAGGCTTTGTGGTGTTTCCAGAAGGCTCCAGAAAACAGAAATCTGTCACCAGCTTTGGCCAGTAAGGCCCTGTACTCAGAATGGAAAAGTCTATGCTGAGGTGGGAATCTGGTGCAGAAGTGCAAGAGCTGGTGGGTGGTAGGCATCTGTGTTGACAGCACAGGGGCCTGGTTTATAAGAGGCTTTTTTTTTTTTTTTTTTTTAAGGACAATAAATGTCACTTGTTCAGGGAAGTGATTAGCACATTTACCACTCAAAGTGCTTTGGATATGTCTGTGGTAAGAAGAGGGAGAAGCTGCCTTTCGAAATGTTGTCCAAGTCACACCAGCACTGACAGCTGTCTAAACTGTGTCCTGAGTATGCACTCCATGAACATGTGCACGGGTATGCAGCCTTAAATGTGAAAGGGCCCTACCAACCACCCTGATTCCCACACCTCCACTCCTGAGTCCTGTGTCTGGGAATTTCTGTAATATGTTATGCTTGATAGAAATGGATGTGGTCTTTTAAACTTAAGTTCTGCCTGTAGAAAACTTATATGTTAAATCTTGTTTCCCTATAAAGCCTCTGTGTTAAATCTTATGCTATATAAGTCTTATATAAATAAATAAACGATGAAAATGAAATAATACAGGTATTATTTTTATAAGCTGTTTCTTGGAACAGTGGAAGGGCAGGATGGTACTTTTGCATAAGTATGGGACAACTTTCAGATGAAGGGGTCTGGGCTGCTGTATCTCAGATGTTTTGCATATGGGTACTTTGCATGGATTAGGAGCAAAAGAGAGTAGTAACTAATTTGCACTTCTTGAAATATGGTAACTTTTGTATGGTAACTTTTTACAGGGAATATGTGCTCAATTTAAAACCTTCACAACTTCTATTTGAGTCAGCAAATGGTACAAAGATGTCAAAAGAAGCTCCAGTAATAGAAATAAAAGTGTTGTGCTTTACATCAGCATTTTCCTCATAGCCCTTGTGCTTTTACACAAATATAGAAGGCCAGACCTGCACAGGTATCTCTGCATGTTATTAGCTCTGGAAGCAGCCTGTTTCTCCATCTAAATCAAATGTTTCTGTCCTGCCTTGTAGTCCTGTCTCCCTGCTTCACATACACAGCTGAATTTTTCACACTGGGAGGAAGCTGGGAAGGAAGCAGCAGCAGCAGCTCGCAGTGGGCAGGCTTAGGAAGCTCTTCGTCAAGTTTGTCATGGAAAGGCAAAATGTGCAACTACACGGCAAGGAACGGGATGGCACACACTGCCAGGAGATGGGATAATGGTGTCGTTACACGGTATATCAATCTCTGTGGTTAATCCAGCTTGAAATGTTCTGGTGTTCTAATTTCCCACCAGCCCCAGTGCTCACCACCTTCTCAGCTGTGCCAGGATAACCACAGGCAGTAAACAGTCTCAGTGGAAGGCTGAGGCTGAAAATTAATCTGCACACAAAAAAGTAGGTAGATAAATAGGTGGGTAGATAGATGAAGTTATAGGGAAATATATTTCTTGCTTCTTGCTTTGAGTTTAAATGATTTCACTGAGTCACTTCAGAGTGCAGTCCCATGATCAGTATTTCTCTGAGGAAAGGTGGCAGGAAGGAATTATAACCTTCCTGCCGAGGAGCGGCAATGACAATGCAAAAGGGATTGTGTGACTTGTGTGATGGTGGCAGATGGCTGGGAGAAATGGGGTGTGACTAGCATGGCTCCTAAACTTGCACAGGCCCAGAGGACGTACTGAGCACTGAGTACATGAAAACCCAGCCTGGAACTCATACAGGACAGTGCATGCCTAGCCTCCTTCACATGAATTTTGGCAAGTCCTCCAGAGCAATGATGTGGCCAGGACATGGGGAGAAGTGGCATCTGGGATTCAGCACATGTTATGATCCTCGCTCAGCTTTCTCTGGGGAATAGCTCAGGGCTGAGATCACAGGGTGCAGGAGGGGACGTGATCAGCCATGTGTGGGTTCCTCAGAGCTGTCCATTCTGTGCAAGTATTGCAACACAGTGCTGCTGCACAGCAGAAAAGTGAGACCTGCAGCCACTCAAGCTTTAAACTTGGTACTGAAGGGCAAAGAAGTTGGTATTTTCTCCATGGGGAGCGCTATTCATATACTTAAGTTTAACTTCAGCGTGAAGATGAAAATTCCCCAGCACATACACTATACAAATCTAGCATATTAGGAGCATACTGTGCAATAGTTTTCTATTAAAAGCTTGTTTACAAGAGAGGGATGGGGAAATGCAAGAGTGATTAACTAAAAAGAACTTTTCCCCATGGAAACTATACTTTGCTTCAGATTATTATGAGAAGTAATTATTCCCCGCACACACTCACACACGCTGCTCTCAGTTTGGGATGCACATCCTTCAGATGCCTTTTCTGGCTCACCCCCCAGCCTAGGATAAGGCATATGTTGGCACTGGTCCGTGCTGATCCACCAGGCTGCAGGCACTTCCCTGAGGTGCCATGTGCAGTGGTGGACTTTGTGTCACCAAGGTAGGAAGTCAGCATTCATCAGATGCTGTGAGAGATCGAAAAACTGGAAGAGTTTGGCTCAGGCTGGCCATGAAGGAGAAGGGGCAAAGAAAGAGACATGCACGCTGCAGCGTGTGAGGAGAGGAATGAAGTGTTGTTTCCCCTTTCTTTTGGCAAAGTGAAGGGCGTGGAAATGAAACTGCAAACGTGGAACAGACTCTCGTGTGTCTGAGCTGGCGGGGCATTTCCAATGTACCTCGATGTTTCCTGCAGGAGCTGGCTAAGAGCTGCAGTGGGTTAAGAAACAACCCAAGCTCCCAGATCGCTGAAAGACTTTTCTGTCCAACCAAGCACGAGCCTTACAGGTAATATGGGGACCGTGCTAAGGCAGCCATTTCAGAGTAGCCTGAAAAGGCAGTACCTCGATGTTAGCACCAGCTGGGCACCCTTGTGTTTACATATATATTTTTAACACTGTGAAACATGAGCCTGGTTTGCTGAGCTCCTGGGGTGCCAATCACACCCAGGCATGCTTGAACTGGCCTTTCGCACCCTGGCGTGCGGGGGAGCCCAGGGTTTCGGAGGTCCTCTTGGACCTGCCAGCCCTGGAGCTGTTTTGCAGCAGCTGGAGGGCTGCCAGCCTGAAGGTCTTTTAATGAGCGTTGTAGTGTCTGGCAAGTAACTTGTCCTCAAGTGAGTGTGACTAATCATGAATCTTTTCAATAATGCTGACAATCCGGTCTCTCCTTTCGCACTCTGCACAAGCAAGGAGTAAATTGGCCTTATTCTGGCAAAGGCAGGAAATGATAAAGAGCCCCTAAAAGGTTTCCAGTGTGCCATGCCGAGGTTTTGCAGCGGGTGTAATTATCAGAGTTGTTGTGTGTGTGTTCTGAGAGCAGTTAAATAGCTCTGAAGGTCTGAAAGATCGCACTCTGCCACCATGCCCTGGACCATTTGCCTGAATGCGTAATTTCTGTGCTCTGCTGGCACAGTGTGCTCCTGCAAAGGCAATAAGCCAAAGCCTGTTAGAGCTCCCAACTCAATGTTAATGGTTTGTGTTTGTTTTATGGGTATATCCTTACTGTCTGCCTGAGCAGTAGAGCCAGAATATGGCACTTCAGTTGCTAGTCTTTGCTAAACCTGACCTAGTTTACTCAGTTGAAGAGTGTGATCTTTGTTTTGTTCTTTAATGAGCTTCCTTGGATGGCTAAGGAACCAAAAATGAAATTGGGTCTTGTATCATATGCAGAAGTTTGTCATATTATTCATTCTCTGAGCAGAATGGAGCAAGCACTATTCCCACAGATGAAACCCAATGAAAAGTAAGTGTATAATGAAGAGAAAAAAAGCAGAGGGTCTAGGAAATTAAACCCAAGGAGGGGAGGCTGGAGGAGAAGAATGGGAAAGTTTTAGTAGGTTCCAGGTGAGCATCTTCTTTTGGGATGCTGCTTGGTGTAAATGAGTTCTGGAGTCCTGGGGAGTCCTGGAGATCCCATTCAGCTTTTTAAAGTTATGCCTGTGTGTATTACCTTCCCAGATAATAATAATAATAGCAATAATAATAATAAACAATTCTCAGCAGAGGGAAACTGATAGGTCTTGCTGATATATTTTGACCATTGGCTGTCACTACGGGTGTCCATCCTGGTTTCGTGCTTTGTACCCACTGCTTGTTACCTCTAGTTGATATTTCAACCTGTCCTCTTGCCATGGCACTTTCAGAGGTTTGGAGTAATTCCTGATGTTATATGAGGTTGCTCTTATTTTCTCTTCTCCTTTCTGGACCACAGAACTCTGGTAGCTCTTCAGGGAACCAGATAAGAAGATGGATGGGAAGGTGATTTTGTGATATACAAATCCTACCAATAAGAACCAGGTTAGTGGGTTTCTGCCTGACAGGAACAGTTGCCACCATTGATAAATCTTTGCAGAAGGCAGCAGTAGGATTTAAGTTGCAGTAGTTACACATATTTATTTACAAAATTTATATCATGGTGTATTTCAGTTAGAGTTTACTATCTTGTCACCATTTTAGAAGGAGTTAAGAGGACAAATGTTAAAGATAGAGCTTGCCTAAGGAAAGAATGGATGCTGCTCCCTTTGAATTTCACAATCAGCCCCAGTACTGGAAGAAAGTCTTCTGTACGTGTGTTTCTTGGAAGGAAGAGATGTCAAATGCTGAAAAAAAATCAAGGAAAAAAAAAAAAGGCTCTGATATATCCAACACATAGTTGGCTTAATGGAAATGAAACAGTGCGGAAAGGATTGTGCTTACCACAGGCCACAGAAGGAGGGTTTGTTTTAATAACTTAAGGAAAGAAGAGAAGGAATAACAACTTTATTTGAATCAAAAAATCTAACTCTATGTCTTAGGGAAATTTCTATTTCTTTTCATTGCTTGCCTGATCTGTTCTTTGAAGTTTGATTATTACCACTTCAAGACAGAAGAGATTTAGCTGTTGTAGATGGTAAATCTCTGTTCAACAAATAAATACAATATTTTTCCCCCTAACTTCTATCAGTTGGGATGTATTTGAAACTGTAGTATTTTTGAGATCTTACTGTTCAGTCTTATAAACAATCACCTGTTCAGCTACAATTATAAAAATACCAGTTTGCCTAATTCATACTTTAGCAGCATCAAGACCTCAAGCTCCATGCTATTAAATGCTTTATTATTAATTATTAATTACAATTAAACATTTGCTTATTTGTTTATATGCCTGCTTTTGCTCTAACTCACACAAAAGTAGTATCCAGATTTCTGCTCTACCCGGTCTTCCTGTTGTGGCAGTTTGGCATAGTTAAATGCAAATGAAATTAAAGCAATTTCTGCTGCTATTGGCATGACACAAACACATCCAGCCACCAATGAGCCCTCCCCCAGCCACATCTGCAAGCTCTGCTTCTCATGGGGTTTGGGAACCCACAGCTCAGGGGTCTCAGATCTTGAGGAGAGTTAGGATTTTGTATTCCTCTGCACTGAAGTGGGAAAGACAAAGAGAGAGAACAGTGATATTGTTGGAATTTAACGTTTTAGCATTAGGTCCTAACACTGCAGAGACATCACTAGTGAAGGATTTAATGCTGTGCCTCCATTCTTCTTTACCAAATTGCATTGCATCATCTCAAGCCTAGTAAATGTGAGACTAGATAGAGATCAGCGCAGGAGCTCAGATAGACCTTTGACAAAGTTCTCAGAAAATGTTTCCACGTGGTCAACAACCAGGGAAGGGCAGCTAGAACTTATGCTGATGGTAGATGAGCTTGCGCTTAAGATTCTGGCATCCGCAAACAATTTCTAGTTCTAAAATGTTAGACCTTCTTATTCCCTGTTGTTGGCTTGGACGTCAGTTTGTGCTTGTTCATGTTATGCTTGCAATAGTTGTCTCCATTCTTGCATCTGAATTTATTGAATGTTTTTCCCCACTTCTACTCTTTCTTGATACTTTATGTGTTCTTGTCTTTCTCTCCTTCTTGAGGGATGTGTTTTTATAAGTAAAATACACTGTCTATTGAGGATACAGTAGAAACAATCTGTACAGTGACTGGTCCTTTGAATGCAAGGTCTGGGAAGTCATTGAGGCTATCTTTTCTTCTACTGATGTCAATATGTTTACAGTGATGTGAAAGGCTGGAAAACAGAAACATTTGGGAAGGAGTCTTTAATTTGTTTATTTATTATTAAATTAAATTAATTAATTATTTTCCCTGTGTAAGGTCTAATATAGAAAAACCGGGGAGAAAACTGAACAGGAATTTTTACCTGATTTTTTATCTATCAAACTGGATAATGAAAGTGGTTTTATTTTACAGATAGAGAAAGATAAGGGGACAAGTCCTCAGTAGGTGAATACTGGTGTTCAGAAGAAATATTCAGAGATATTAGCATTTAGAAGCTCTCAGATGAAAAAAACATATTTCCTGGTATGTCCTTTTCTACTAAAGTTCGTCCTCCAAGGGGTAGATAGCATACCAATGATTATCAGCCTAGTAGTGTAAAACACAGTTCCCAAATGGCATGGCACACATAGCATTAGCAATATGAGATCTACATCAAAGTTGTAGATAAATGCTACAGAAATAGCCTTTTTTTTTTTTTTTTTTTTTTTTTTTTTTTAAGGTTCTCGTATGCAGCTCTGCACAGAGCTGCTGCCATGCATCGTACCCGTGTGAACTACTCCCAGGAATCCCTCATCTCATTGCTTTGAAGTTTGCCCTTAAGCATGGCTGCAAGCAAATGTATGCTGCTCTTTTTCTGCCTTCCAGTTAGGTTAGGCTCAACTTTTTGGTACACAGAGAGTGTCTGATCCAGTGTGTATTTGCTTTCAGAACAGCAGTGTGGAATACACTGAAGAACAAGTGGGCCTGGGGAAAAAACCCTCAAAACTAAGGAAATAAAAGCACTGGAACCTGAATGGATATAAAGTTCCTACACTCTGCCATTTCTGTTAAGTTTAGTGTTCAAATAGCTGGTTTACTGCTAAGAAAAATACCTGATGAGCCCCAGCTTTTGTGAAAAGAGACTGCATGCAAAAAGAGGATTCAGGCACATAACCACGTTGCTCAGTGTTCACCCTCGAGGCTTGCAATATCACAAGGAATCTTACGAAATGACAGCTTCATTTCCATGCCATGCACAGTATACATTACACCTTGTGTAAATTGCTGTAAGGGCGCAAAACTCTTTTCTTGGATCCTCCAGGCACCAGGGAGCTTTGATATTTGCTCTTTGATACTGTCAACTGTGAGAGATCTTCACATGTAGGAAAGGCGAAATATCAGTGCTGAGTGCTGGCGTATTCTGATCTGGGAAGAAAGTCTTGCCCCGAGAGCATTTTAAAATGCAAAATTTTAACTGTTTCATTTATTTTTTACTAGATTTTTGACATCCTGGCAATGCAGAAGCACCACTGGTGACCTGGAGAAGATCTGTGTTAAGCAGTGGGGGATGTGGCCAGACTATCTTGAAGGGGATAGTCCACAAGTGCTGAGCCTGCAGGGATCACCCTCTGAAAATGATGCGTTTAGCAGTGTATAGCTGGTGTGGGTCTCCTGGATTTGGATGATTCCCAGTTCATGTACAGAAGCCTGAAGCAAGGCCGGGGACTTCCAGCTACATGTCCTGGTATGGTCAGTTGGCTGCCGAGCGGCCCTGCAGAGTCCCACTGAGCTTTGAGAAGCTGCAAAAGGGAACAGGATTTCCACTGAATGCAGGACCATTTCAGAGCTGGGACCAAGCCTTTCCATAGGATGTATGCAGAGGTGGCTACTGAAGAAGTGTATAGCACAAAAGCCCATGAAGCTTATGAAATACAACTGGCCCTGATCGTCTTTCACGCCAGTGTGAGTTACATGCAGTCCAGGACACCCCGTTTCTCAGAAATGAGGACAGTGGTCCAGGAATGGAAGCCAACCCTGAGTCTACTGCCAATAGAAAATGAAGAAAAATGTGAGCAAAGTGACGTATCAGTGACCACAACTTAATTTCTCTCTATATAATACAATTAGCCATTCTGATGCTTTTTCTTTTTTTTTTTTCCGGGGGGGGGGGGGGCCGGGAGGAGAGGGGAAGTCCCAAAATATCATCACTTTCCCTGTTAGAGAATGTGACTCTAGTTTTATTTTAAGTGACATCCCTAGGGAGTGTTTTGTAAATAACCAAGACTGATTATTCAAAAAGAAAAGAATTCAGTAATCCACTTTGTTGCCTCTTCTGCCCCATAATCGTCTTTGCTGTAAGTGTGCTCATCACAGTCTCTGTTCTGACTAAATATCAGCTATGGTATATTGACTATTTGCAGGTATGTAGTGAGGTCTATATTTAATTCCTTCACCTGATCTTTTAAAACTCTCAGTAACAAGAACTGTTGTTTATATGCTGTGGTCTGAAACTGTGTTGAAGGCCTATTCCCCGAAGCCTTAAATACATTCAGAAGGCTGCAAGAAATCTCTTGGATTTCATCTACTCCTGTTTTCAAAACATCACGAGCGAGAGGAGCTTTGCGAGCAGTAGGCTCGCTGTGCATCTTTTGATCATTCAGAGCGAGTTTTAATTTAAGCTGGCACTTGTAGTTGGGAGCATCGCATTGATAAAAAATAAATCGCTTCAGGTATTTTTTGTGGTTTCTCATTTTCTGAAGCCTGGCTTATTTCACAGGAGGCTTAGCATGAACAAAGTAATCTCATTTAATGTGGTTACATGCTAGAGCACAGTTGCCTGTGCCATGGTATGGAGCGCAGAGCATGGGGCTGTAAGCTGGGGGCACCTCTGAGAGATTTGTGGGGCTAGTAAAGCAGCAGACAAGCTTGGCTGCGGAGGGGACCTGCCTCCCGTAAAGCTAAGTAGCAAGATTTCCTTTTTTTTTTTTTTTTTTTTTTTTTTTTTTCCACATCATTTTGGACAATTCAGCAGGCGATGAACTGCTGCATACCCTGAGGACCGGTCTGCGGTGCACAGCCTGGCTCAGTCCTTCTTCTTGTAAGGCTGAGACCTGGGTGCACACCCCCACCTCAGCACATCTTTCAGCATGGTGGGGAGCACAGTGAGTTTCCAGAGGTCTCATGGTGGGTATGGCTATGAGACACCTCAGGGTGAACCTACACCTAGCAATCCCTGATGTGCTCAGGGATTTAAGACTACAGGCAGCTGAAATATAACATATTAGGAAGCTCAATAGTAGCCAGCACAGCCAGACCCAGGGATAATCATATCAGCGCGTTATTAATAACAGGAGATATTGTATGTCCTGCATGCATATGCGCTCATATATCTTACAAATAGATCTGCCCGTGTGTGGTCCAGCCACTGCAAACTGAGATCACCCGTGTCACCGGAGGTTTGTCTTTGTTTATAAGTCAAGTAGTAAATTATACAAAATAGTAGTCTTTACTAAGCTGACATTTCGTACCAGAAGACAATGTGTTATGGGCTCTGTTGTGCTTTCAGTTTTGAATGGCTTTGCTTACATCAGTGTTTAAACTGGCAAAGTGCGCACAAATGCAAGGTCAAACAAAGTTTAAGCTAAAGTATTCTGTGCCATTTCTTCAAGTGGATGCTAGACGCTTAAAATACACTCTGTTCAGTTACCCTTTGGGTATTCTTGTGTTTTAAGTTTCACCTGAGATAAGCCTACTAAAATAATTTAAAAGAAGAAAAACCTTCCCGCCCCCCTTTTTTTTTTCCTTACCTCTGGGTGTGGGATGAGGTTATTTTGTTCCTTCTGTACTCTCAGGGAAGCTTTCCCCTGTTTTTCTTGGTTGCTCACAAAGCAAAAGGGGAAAGGGGAAAAAGATCAGTCATGACAGAAATACAAAAATACTTGGAAATGTAGAGCCAGTGTGCTCCAACGATATTTCAGTGTTGCTTTAAAACACCACCAGCATGTTTTGGTTTGCACTCCGTTTTTGAAGGACAGCTTTGTCAATTTGAGTCTTCTTGGCTCCATTTGAATCAATGGCAAAACAATAATAAGTTTCAGAAAAAAATAATATTATTTCCACTGGGAACAAATTCTTCCTACTTGAGACTTAACCTGCACACTTCCTCGGCTCCGAGTTCCTCAGACCCGATGGCTGACTAACAGAATATAACTTTGAACTCATTTAAAATGCAATTGCAGAACACACCAGAGAAAGTCATTTAGCAGTATATCGACAGAAGGGCAGCTTGTAAATCTAATAAGCTTCTTCCATTTCTAATTCCTAGGATCCCACTATTAACAATATTATATTGCCTTTGGCAATATCTGACACGCACATATGGCAATGTACCAAATGGTCTATTAATATGACAGATGCATTTCAGAAAAGAGTAACTCTCTTATCCCCCTCGGATACATAGATGAATCGAAGAATGTTTGGAACAAAGCTCGCTATTTACTCCTTTCCCTTTCTCATGCTGCTTATTAAACCGGTATGAGGTAAAACCAAGGTATAAAACAGCCTGCTACACCAAATGTAATTCAGTAGCCTCACTTCAAAGATAAGTATGTTGCTAACTTTCTGTTGGAATTAACCTGTCCCAGGCAGCATTTTGTAGTTACAGGACAGTAACACAGAACCTTATGACCCATCTCATGCGATCGTGAATGCCGGTGATTTTCACTTCATAGTGCAACTGTATCAGGCAGTGGAAAGCCAGCACTGAAGAAATGCAGGTCTAATCAGGTAACAGAGCATGTCTGATAGTGGTCTTGAAGCGAGGAAGTCTGGCATTTCAAGTGTGCCTTGCAGAAGAGTCTCTGGGGAATTCACATCCTCTGATTTGAATCTTCTCTAACTCCCTAATGACACTATCTTGAAATAAATCTTACCTGAAGCAGATGCCTCCTCCAATATACCTATATAAACCTTTTGTTCCAACACACACAAAGAACACTTCAAGTTAAATACTCTTCTAGATGGCTCTTACAAGCTGTCAGCATTAAGTTTCATAACAAACAGATGTTCATATTTTATAAGCCTCCTCCATAAAAGCCTTCCAGTATTCTCTATTTCAACAGAGGCACAATGGAAAATTATAAGGGTCTAGAAACAGTATTCCTGTGGGATCCTGCAGTGACTAAGTTTGGCTCCATTAAAACACATCTACAGCTGTGGGGATATTGATAGTGAAGGGTTGGGAAGGGGTGCATGGGCAAGATTAGATAAAGGCCAAAGGTTTGACATCCTGATGCTGGTGAGATTTCCATTGGCAGCGGAAAGAGGTGGCTGCCCTGCTTTGGTGGCGGCAATGACTTCAAAACTGACATTTGGGAGAGGTGGCTAGGGGCTATTTCCTAATTCCAGCATAGGAAACAGAGCTGTGAGTCAAATATCACCCACCTGAGTTCGGTGGCAGTGTGCCGTTTGACTCTTGGCCACAATCACAGCCAAATTTTGAGCATGGAGCCCCATAGCTCACCCTGGCTCTGTGTGAACCCTCCCCACTGGGTCTGGTCCTACCAAAAGCTTTAGATCTGTTGCAGCCACAGCCTCCAGGCCCCTAACCCTCGGGAGCTTGGCAGACTGTGCCACAGGAGCAGGGAAAGAAGGGCAGAGCCCTGAGAAAGGACTGAGAAACCTCATTGTCTAGAGAAAGCTATGTTTGTGTGATGCTTTGCAGCCTGCCACCCTAACACCCCTCACCTAGCACAGTCTCTGGTTTTACCCCTTTTCAAGACAAGACATCCAAGCCATAGCAGCAGCTAAAGGAGTCTCTTTCCACACTTCTTGTCCATTATTGCTAAAGAGCAAGGATGCAGCTAGATTCAAAGCAATTTAGAGGTAGTCCAATGCTGTGCCATCCTTCCAGACCTTGTGTTTCTGCCATCTCCCATCTAGGGACACCTATCTTTGTACAGAAAAGCTGGAAGACACAGCAGGGTCTCAATGATGTGACACAAGTCTTTTTCAAAATAAACTACTCCCTCCCTCCTCCCCCCGCCTTTCTTTTCTTTTTTTTCTTTTTTTTTCTTTTCTGCTGGGTCAGCTCACTGGTGTAGCTAAACAAAACAACCAGGGTGCCAGGTGCAAGGGAAGGAATGGGAGGGCATAGCCAAGGTTGGCAAAGCATCTTTTTTTTTTTGGCAGTGATGCAGTCCTAAATTGGTCTAAAATTAATCTGGAACAGTAGTGGTAAAGAATGATTTGCCTGCTCTGTGCTCTTTAAAAATCCACAAAATATAAAGGGATTTTCTTGAATTTATTTTGTCAGCATTTAATTAGCCCTTAGGCAAAAAAAACAAACAAGCAATAACAACAATAATAAACTGGAGGAGGTACCTTAAAAAGATGTTAAAATCTTGTCACACTGAAATCTATGGACATTCTGTTATTGAATTCAGAAGAACTAGGATTTCACCCTAGAAAATGAGCCTTGGCTTGGTCAATTTGGACTTGTCGCTTCAGTTACTTTGCATTCTTACTGCTCCTTGACAGGAGGAACAAGACTAACCCTTCTGAGTTTTTATTTTTTTATTTGTTTGTTTGTCTCCTGAAGCCTTGCAGAAAGTCTATTTCAAATTTTCTTTGAATATGTTTGAGTGCTTTTACTTAATATTTATGTTGAGAAGGACCTTGTTCTAACAAAATATATTGCATGAATATTTGTGGAAAGCAAAACCAGAGCAGATGCAAACAGAACTAAAGTGGATTTATTAAAAAATATTTCAAGTATTTGTGGATAACTGCTTCACAACATTCATCCTGTCTGGCTGGTAGCATGAAGCATTTTAGATTTTTGAGAGAGAAAAAAAAAATAATCTTGCAACAGATATCTTTGTGGACAAATAAGTTTGAATGACCCATTCTTCATCTGTAATTTCTTCCTGACTAGTTACAGATGGAATGAGTTGATGAGAAAGGGAAGAGAGATTCTCACCATCATGTTTTCATACAATCATGGAAATAAGAATTAAAATAAAAATCAAACAATCTCCTTCTGCTTCCTTTTTTTTTCTTTCTTTTTTTTCATTTTTTTTTTTTTTTTCCTTTTTTCCCTTAGTTCATTATGACCTTTAAGTGCATATTTTCCATTGGCTTTGTTCAGACTGGTGCTGCCAGTTTGTGGTGAAACAGGAAAAAGAGCCATCTTTCAAAAATGTTGTGAACTTTCCAAAAGAAGTGGAACCTGGTAGCTTTCACAGCTCTCACTGCCACACAGAGTTGCCTTGGGAAGAGTGAAGGTAAGAACTGGAGAAAGATGGAATAAATAGAAAAAAAAGGAGCAGAGTGGCTGAAATACCCAAAAAAGTGTCTGTGCATGTGTAGACCTTTTGACTCTGAAATTTTAATCTGACTTTCTCCTTCTGAAAGTCATGAAATGAGCCTAGGGTACTTGCTGGGGCGGGTTCTGTGAATTTTTCACTGGATCTGTCTCCGTCTCTGTAAATGGAGAAGACAACCGGCTTAAACCAGCTGCCCAGTTCTGAGGTGAGATGAATCCCTCTTTTTCATAAAGTCATGACATTTTCCTTTCTCTTTAGGAGGGTCATTACAGGAAAGTAATACTTATGCTCTGGGACGACCTCAACTAAGACCCGATTCAACCCAAATATCACAACAGGTTTGGGTACCATGGTTCTCAAAGTGAGTCAGGTCATACAAAACCTCACCTGTGAGCCAGGAAGCTGAACCAGTATCTGTTTTCGGTCAGTTCCAGTTCAGGTTCAGCTGTGGATGGAGTTGTTCCAGTTTGCTTCTTGTTAAATCCATCAAAACTTTCAGAAAGCAGTTTAGATTCAATATAAGAAAAAAAGTCCTGAATGATTTGGACCAAATTCAGTTCAACATTCTGTGTTAACAGAATCTGGAAAGAAGCTGATCTCCAGCTGGGACCATAAACACATACTGAAATAAAGAGATTTACTTCTTTCATTTATCATTTAGAAAAGAATGGGAGCTACACTTGTCCTTGCACGATTTTACTGGCAGTTGTACATTGTATAATGTATGCCTGCCATCCTGACAGAGATCCATTCCAGAAAATAACCCATGACCGTTATGGACATGAATTGCATTCCTTTTAAATAACGAGAAGAGACGGGAGAGAATCTGAACTACTTTAAGAGATGACCAAGAGACACTTTTCAATAGAATGGATTTTATTCTCCTAATAAGGAAAAGTCATGTTGTACAATAACTGTATCATCTCATTCCCTCAGAAAAGTTTATGAAGAATAAACTGACACATTTTTTCTTACTGCTTATATATTATGCTGACGCACGTCAGTAGGTATTAATTTAGTAAGCTGCTACTTTTGTGCAAAAATGGATTGGTATGAATAGAGCAAAAACCACCTTAGAGTGATGTTTTTAGGACTGATTTGCCCTGGCCTTGCTCTAGTGATCAGATGTGGTATTCAGATTAAAACAAGAAAAGAGAGCCAGAACAAGGTTTCCAGCTGTTATTAATGAAGCATTTCTGCTTAATCCCCATGGAAGGCACAAAATCAACATTGTCATGGTTCTTCTTTGAAAAATCCTTGGCCCGGTAAACTCCAGAACATGACTGTAGAATTTTAAGTGGAGAAGTTCCCAGGAGGGAAACGTGGAGAGCAAGATGAACATGCTGCTTAGATGTGGTGTCCTGCAGCCTCTCTTGTACGTGACCACCTCTGTAGCTATGTGCTTTGCTCATGGACAACCAAGTGAAGTCTGCAAATTCACCACCCTTTTTTTGCCTACTTTAACTCCTCCTCTTCCTGGCAAATAATGACCCATCGTCATTCACTTGGGCCCAGCCTTTTCCACATTCACAGAAGCAGCACAGAGGGACAGAAAGATCTTGAAATGTACTTGCTTTAAAGTATGCTGCAGCAGACAAAAAAAAAAAAAAAAAAAGTCATCAGATTTTGCAAGTGAAAAGATATAAATCTTGCTGAAAGCAGTCGAATTGGGAATATGCTGAGCAAGAAGGACTTTCTACTTAAACCGTTTTTATTTTCCTAATAAGGAAAAGTCAACTGGATGCCAAAAATAGCATATACCTGTGACGTGAATGAGCCACTGTTCTTGTCTTGCTGAGAATTCACTGGACTCTGCCTGCTTCACAGGGCTTTATAATGCCAGGTAACACTATAGCCTAACATTCTGCACATCACGTCTTTAAAGTAAAAGGACTTTGAGTTCCTGCTGGTGAATCTGTCTGTTGAATTTAAAAAAAAAAAAAAATCAGGGGAAAATTATCTTTCCTGACTTACACTGGTAGGCTTCAGTAATTTAAACAAGTTTGTGCCAAGTGGGTAGAGTCTAAAACCCTACACCTAAGCTTTCCAGATCTACACCAGCAAAACTAATTGTACTACTTGCCTGGATCCAACCTTAGCAATTAATATATTAAAATTAATATTATTAATATAAATTAATATATTAAAACCTATGTGTCATCTGAGTTGGTAGTAAGTTGGGGTTATCAAAAGCAGTTTCAAGAACCAAGCAAAGAATTATGATGTGGACACTGAAATAGTTGTAGAAGTTGTCACCAAGCCAGATGTAAGTGCTGATCTGCTTGAAGGTAGGTGGGCTCTGTAGAGGGATCTGGATGGGCTAGACCAATGGGCTGAGGCCAACTGCATGAGGTTCAACAAGGCCAAGTGCCAGGTTCTGCACTTGTGGCACAACAACCACAAGCAGTGCTACAGGCTGGGGGAAGAGTGACTGGAAAGCTACCTGGCAGAAAGAGACCTGGACATATTGGTCAATAGACAGATGAATATGAGCCAGCAGTGTGCTGAGGTGGCCAAGAAGGTCAACATCATCCTGGCTTGTATCAGAAATAACATGGTCAGCAGGGCTAGGGTTTGTCCCCCAAGTGATTGTCCCCCTCTAGTCAGCTCTGGTGAGGCTGCACCTCAAGTACTGTGTTCAGTTTTGGGCCCCTCACTACAAGGACTGGAGCATGTCCAGAGAAGGGCTACAAAGCTGTTGAGGGGTCTAGAAAACAGGACTTACAAGGAGCAGCTGAGAGAACTAGGGTTATTTAGCCTGGAGAAAAGGAGGCTTAGGGGAGACCTTATCACGCTGCACAATTACCCTAAAGGAAGCTATAGTGATGTGGGGATTGGGCTCTTCTCTCAAGCACCAAGTGATAAGACGAGGGGAAATGTCCTCAGGTTGCATCAGGGGAGCTTTAGGTTGGGTATTAGGAGAAATTTCTTCACTGAAAGGGTTGTGCGGCATTGGAATAGGCTGCCCAGGGAAGTGATTGAGTCACCATCCCTGGAGGTCTTCAAGAAACAGGTAGCTGTAGAACTTAGTAGCATGGTTTAGTGGTGGACTTTAGTACTAGGTTAAAGGTTGGACTAGATGATCTTAGAGGTCTCTTCCAATCTGAATGATTCAATGATTTGATGATTTGATGATATAAATTGTGTCAAGCACGTAACTGTGAATAAACTGGGTTATGAAGCACTACCATGGCACTGTGACCCCTCATCTTCTCAGGAAAGAAACTGCTTCCTAATGTCTCATTAATTGAACTCTCCATTGAGACATGATAATGGGCTTGATATCCTACATGCTCACAGGCCGTATCCCCTTGGTCAACTTATTGCAAGAGAAGTAATAAATGGGGGATTTCCCTTCTCCAGACAATATATGAACTCTCTAAACCTCTGGGAACAATAGATCTAAAAATCAGTGCCATCCAGAATTAAATTATTTTGATGTAAATGACAGCCCAGTGAAACATTTATCTTTAACAAAAAAAGGCTTTTTCATGGGTTAGTATGGTAGGATGTGGTAAAAAATTTGATTCATTGTTTGATTTTATGGTGTTAGAATTTTCTTAGATATGGAGATAAACACTCTTGATGGCTATTTATGACCTTTCTAATACTGGCAGTGCACTTAAATTTATTACTGATTCTGTAATCATGTAGTCTCCACTAAATAACAGCATCTCAAAGATGCTGTTTAACAGCATCTTTAAAGATGAGCACACTCATCTTTTTGAAGGTAGGCGGGCTCTGTAGAGGGATCTGGATGGGCTAGACCAATGGGCTGAGGCCAACTGCATGAGGTTCAACAAGGCCAAGTGCCAGGCCAAGCACACTCATCTTTAAAGAATAGCTGGAAGGTGATGCTCTGATAAGTTCATCAGCTACTCCTTTTATGACAGAGCTCTGGATGAAATGATGTTGAACAGGTTTTCATCAGAACAGTTAAAAGCTATGAATAGGATTTTTTTTCTTCAGTAACAAATTACCCTAACTTGTTCTGATCCTGATCGAGTTCTGATCAAGCAACCAGGGACATTTTTTTTGTGCTTCTCTTCCAGCTCCTATCACACACAAAGGACAATCGTGACCCAGAATTTGTCTTGTGATGGTGGACCAGACAAGACATTAGGCTGAGACCCATCTGTATGACTGTAAGATGAAAAATATCTGAACACCAACAGTGCTCTCATTGTTGTCTGAGAGCCTTAAGACTTAAACCCAGACTACAACATGCCAATCTCTTACACCAAGACACTTCTTTACTTCTTGCCAAATATCTTTGTAAAGAAACAGTGAAATAGAACCACCTTTGCTCAGAAAAATATGTGCAAATGGATGACATTCATACAATGCCTCCAGGCATCCACAGTGTTTAAAAAATAAGCAACTGATTTAAGTTGGAAGATCCAGATCTCCAGACACTCAGTGCTACTGTTTTGAAAGTGGATATTTAAAAAATTTATTTTTTTCATTACATTTTTGAAAGTATTTAAAAAATGGAAATGCCAAGCTTTCCTTTGTGCTGCTTCTAACAGAATCTGGCAGAAATGGGCAGTTCATGTAACTGTACAATCTGTGCTTCTGTAAATGATGTAAATTTTGTTGTGAGGCCAAGAACTTCACTTGAGACCCAAAGGAAGGCTCTGTCTGTGAGCACTTGATCCAAAGATAGAAGACATTATACCTGGGGAATTCATAGAGGAGGGGACTTCTGCAGAGAGATCTGAAAAATGGTACTGCAGGTTCCCCCAGGAAAGAAGCTTTTAGCCTAGAGGGCAGAGTGTAAAAAGATGTGTAAGTAAAGATTAAAAATAAAAATAAAATGATAATGATGGATAGTTGACATTCAGGAGTAGAAGGAGCTATACCAAGTAATTAAGTTGAACTTGCCAAGAAAGGGACAAGAGATGTTTTACATACTATATGTAGTAGGGATAGTGACCCTTCCAACTCCTCTGTGAGGAGTCCAGAAGCTGCCCCATGTTAGTTAAGAGCCAGCTCCAGCCAGCTCCAAAAGGGACACGGTGCTGGCAAGAACCAAGCCAATTAGCAATGTCATTTGTGCGTCTGGGAGAGCAAATTTTAAAAAGGGAAAAAATTGCTGCACAAAAGCAGCTGGGAAAGAGAGTGGTAACAGCCCTTCAGACCCCAAAGTCAGTGCAGCAAGAGGGCAGGAGGTGCTCCAACCACAAGTTCCCGTGCGGCCTGTGGAGAGGCCCCTGGTGGAGCAGGCTGTCCCCCTGCAGCCCGTGGGTCCCACATGGAGCAGATCTCCACGCTGCAGCCCGTGGAGGAGCCCCCGGTGGAGCAGGTGGATGTGGCCTGGAGGAGGCTGCGGCCCATGGAGAGCCCCCGCAGGAGCAGGCCCCTGGCTGGAGCTGCAGCCCGTGGAGAGGAGCCCACGCAGGAGCAGGGGTCTGGGGGGAGCTGCCGCCCGTGGGGGACCCGTGCTGGAGCAGTTTGCTCCTGGGGGATGGACCCTGTGGTACGGAGCCGTGTGGGAGCAGTTCTTGAAGAGCTGCTGCCTGTGGGCAGCCCCCGCAGGCTCAGTTCGGGAAGGACGGCATCCCGTGGGAGGGACCCCACGGGGAGCAGGGGCAGGGAGTGACTGTGAAGGAGCAGCGGAGACGAAGTGTCAGAGACTGACCGCAGCCCCCATTCCCTGTTCCCCTGTGCTGCCTGGGGGGAGAATGTAGAAGAGGGTGGATGGGGGAGGAGGTGTTTTCAGTTTGCTTTTAGTTTCTCACTGCTCTAGTTTGTTAGTAGCAGGTAATAAATTATATTATTCTCCCTATGCTGAGTCTGTTTTGCTTGTGACAATAATTGTTCAGTGATCTCCCTGTCCTTATCTCAACCCTTGAGCCCTTTTCATCATATTTTCTCCCCCTTTCCCTTTGAAGACAGGTAGTGAGAGAAAGGTTTTGGTGGAGTTCAGCTGCCCAGCTGGGTAAAACTGCCACACCAACTCTACAAAACACACCTAAATTTCCACACATCTGACAACAAGAAGACATTTATGGCACATCTGAGGGAACTGAGAGATGTGAATGTCCTTGGAGAGTTTCCAGCAGGAGATGGCAGTGGGCCTTCTGGGCATTGCACAAGACTTCACTGCTTTCTACCACAGCTGGGGATTACGATGAATCAAGAGCATAGATATTGAGCTATCCATGGCCATGCACTTTTGTTTTTGTATAAACTGTTCATAAATGGCTTTTGGTCCAAAAGTCACATGCTACGCCATTGAGTCTGTGCCCATGAATTATACAACCATGATCAAATGAACCTCTACTCATCTCTTCTACTCACAGTCCAGCTGTGACTTCACTAGAGACAACAATAATCTCTCAAAAATACCGGGCTAGCACTAGGAAGGGGAAAAAAGATCCCTAATCTCTTGAAGTATCTGAGACATAAAATATGTACACACACACACACACATATATATGGTGCATCAAGCACAGCATTGCTAGCTGGCTGAGGGAAGTGATTGTTCTAGTCTGCTTTGCACTGCTGTGGCCTCATCTTAAGTACTGTGTGCAGTTTTGGACACCACAATATAAGAAGGACATAACTATCTGAAAGTGTACAAGGGGAGCTACAAAGATGGTGGAGGGTTCAGAGGGCAATATGTTTGAGAAGGAAAAAAGGTTCTTCACTGGGAGCATGGTTGGGCACTGGAACAGGCCCTCCAGGGCAGCGGTCATGGCACTGAGCCTGCTGGAGTTCAAGAAGTGTTTGGACAACACTCTCAGACATATGGTTTGATTTTTGGTTGGTCCTGTGTGGAGCCAGGAGTTGGACTCAGAGATCCTTGTGGGTCCCTTCCAACTCAGAATATTCTCCAGTTCTGTGATTTTGTGTTATATGATGGATTGGCTTCCTGAGATTTAACCCTACGCCCTTTCATAGGAGACTATAATATCTTTTTTGAAACTGTCATGTCAGCAGCTTAAAGGTAGAATTAGAATCAGATTGTTATAGTGTCTTGGAACTTTATTATTATTATTATTATTATTTATTGGAACTCCAAAGCAGTGATGGCAGAGAAACTAAGGGACTGAAAATGTAAGAGCATTGCAAACATTGCTTTTTTAGTAATAACTCAGGGATTTGCTGTCTTCCTGAAAAGTGGGGATGTATAGTCAGTCTCGTTTTCCTCTTGGATAGTCTCTGCACTTTTGTCTTTGTGCTAAAAAAATTCCACAGGTGCAGAAGCAGGGATGGTTGGAAGGGAACATCACTATATGTTTACATGAGAGAACAGAAATTACAGAGCAAGTTTGAGTGTTTTTTTTTTTTTTTTTTTTTTTTTTTTCTTTTCAAGAGTGTGATACACTTGACTATGTATGTCAGTCTTTTGAAGGGAGTTGGGTCAAGAAGGGAATGTATTTCTCAAGGACCTGCTGTACTGGGTCTGGCCACACCTGCTTAGGAAATGTTTTACTCAGCAACAACAGAAGACACCAGAGTTATTTTAATAGCCAGTGTATGCTGCAGTGCTGAACTTCGCAACACCTTCACAATAGGGTAACCAAATGACAAAACACTCCTAGGAGGCAGAGCAGCTATACATGTTAGTAACTCCTCTTATGATCTCTTTGACCATCTGGCAAATGCATTTCCCACCTCTTCTTTTGAGATTACCGCAGCCCCTCAGGTAGGTGCACTCTGTCCCACAACCTTGCCCTTTCAGGTTCACAATAAGAACATAATTTGAAGTATTCACACTAAACCACTTGATTTTACTTGCTGTTTGCATGGAGGTAAGATTTAGGAGCCCAGCAGTGCTAGATTTTTTTGTGACACCTCTTCAACTAAACATAGTTTCCAGGCTGTAGGGTATAATAGCTAAGAATAGAATAAGGGACAAAGTGAAAATAACACATGAAGAAGACATGGGAAACCTGAGTTAAGAGTGAGAAAGCACACAGTGGTCTGTCAAACCCAAGGTCACAACAGAGTGGCTGCCCTCACATTGATATGACAGAGGACTGTCATATCCAGTTGTCCCGTTGACCTCTTTTTTGTTCAGGAGTTAAATGCCCCAAACTGTCAAAAACCATATCAAGAAATGCTTCAAAAAATCTTGTTCCTGTATATAAAACTTGTCTCTTGTACCATGAGGACTGTCTCTACATCCTTTAATTTCAGCCTTGAGCAACTTTTAATGTGAACACATTCATCTTTTGTGGGAGAAGGGCTTTTTGTTTTAATGGACACCCTGCTTCTGTGTTCAACAGGTAAAGCTGAAAGCAAGTAATCAGAGCCTGTTAATAGTCAAACTAAGCAGCTACAATCACTTGAGCTTTCACCAATGTAAATCATTGGTTCTGCTGGTTAAAATATCTCTAGCAAACTTGAAAGCAAAAGCTAATTTTCAGCATTACACAAATGCACAAAAATGTGTGAAATCTGCAGGCATCTGAAGAAATTAGCACAGACTTCCACAAACCACTGAAAATGACCTTAGCAGGCATTTAGTAAGAAGCCTGGGAATAGAGTATGGGGCAGGACGTGGACTCAGGCTGGGACTTGCTGAGAAACAGCTGGGGCTGAGCCCATGAGGGCCATCGTGCTGCGATGTGGCCCCCTGGAGACTGTTATTCCCATGCCATGCAGGATAAGCCCCATGAGTGGGTGGCCAGCCCCACCTCTGCTTTTTCCAGCCCATCCAAAGGTGAATGCAGGACACATCAGAAAAAAATGAGAACTAAAGATCCTAATTCTACTGCCAATTTGAACTGTAATTCTTTTTCTTATTTAATGTATGTTGATATCCCATCTAAATCATTTCCAAGACAAACAAACAAACGGAAGGATAGAACAGTACAGTTCTGCTCCAATTTCATCAGGCTGTTTCTATACTACATCAGACTACTCTAGACTACTATTGCCACGGAGCTGGGCTGGGGTTTCTCTTTGTCTGTTTTTAAGTCCCGAGCTGTCTCTATGGGCTCTAACCTCAGTCATTAATATCAATTACTGTAAGGACAGCTGCCTTGTTCTCCTTGTCAGAACTTCAGCATGGAGGGTAATAGACGGCTTCAGGCTGGCCTCCTGCCAAGAGGGCTCCATTGTGTTCATCTGTGATACACGAGGAAGAAAATAATGGGGTTAAATGAATTTGATTAGACTGAACTCAGCCTAGCATAGCATTTAGGCTCTAATTTTGCTCTTCTACAGTATGATTTTACATCCCTGAAATCAGCACAGGTTTAGCCATTGATTTAAGGCTTGTTTAGAAGGTCAGTGACTCCTTTTAGGCTTTATAACTACCACCTAGACTCTCTCAGAGCTGGGTATGTTGATGTATTTAGATTATATATAGTCTTTTTGTATTAACAAATACCAAATAAGTTTTGAAAGAATAAATGGACATCCATTATTTCCAGGCAATGACATTTATTTTTGCATCTTGGCAAGACAGTGAGTATTTAGCAAGTATTTAACACAGAAATTCTTTCTCCTGACACACATCACTTTTTTTTTTTTTTTTCGTTTTCTTTTTCTTTTTCATCCACAGTGTAGTATCTTCTGCCAATTCCTCACTTGTACCAGCCACGGGAGCCCCACACACCAGTGTGGCAAAAGCCTACAAAAGATCCAAATAAAAAATAGCGGAGAATGTGTAACACAGCTCCTCATCACATATAAGAGAGCCACAGTGTGCATAAAAGAAGAGAGTTTTGCTGGAAAAGAGACAAAAAATGCAACAGCTTAATATATGTACTGCTAAAGTTAATGGGAATAATCCAAGCGGCTTTAATCAGTGTGGTATGGGGCTCCAGTCTTTTATTACAGAGATTTTAGGTTCTAAAAGCTGTCCTCACTTGGCGTCAGTTGGCATAACTCCATCTGGAGCACCACCAGTCTACCCTTTTGAATGTCTAGCCCATTGGAGGTGCTAGCTTTATTTCGACATTGAATGAGCTGATTAAAGAAGAAAACCACTGTATAAAATGCTCAAAGAAACCACGATGTTAAATCTGGCTCTGATGAAGATGCAGGAACTCCATAACAGCATTGTAAAAAGAACTATTCGGGTTTAAATGCACTGGCAGGGGAAAAAAAAGAAGAGGTTGTGGCATAGTAAATAAAAAATATTTTGAGCATTTACAGAACCCAAATGAGGCCAACCTAAAGAAGTTTACATTTTCATTTTCAGTTGAAAGACTGCTTTTTTTTTTCAATGTACATAATTACTATAACAAAATGTATATAATTCCACAGTGACAGATATGACTGTTTTGACATAATTTTAACACTGTTGTTTGTATTATATTAATGCTGGAAATCTGTAAGAGTAAAAGTAAATATATCTCAACACCCATCTTACTGGGAAGAACAACAGTGTAGGTGCTGAGATACAACAGCGAGGAGGTCAATATCAATACCACTAAATTAAGTATCAAATCTGGCCATTAGACCAGGAACTCCCCTGACAAGACCTGCTCCATGAAGAATTGCC
>NC_048893.1:177894049-177916449 GCF_011077185.1 Oxyura jamaicensis
TTTTTAAGAAGCAATGTTGGGCAAGGGAAAATATTTAGTAAGTGAGTATAGTAATTCAGTCATTCAGCAGTACTTAGAGACATGCTTGCCCTATTGTCTCGAATAAGGCACTACTCATGGTAGCAAAGTGAAGCATGTGTATAGGCATTTGCAGGTTTCAGCGCTCAGCTTTGAAATCCACGTGTCACAGATGAGTTTTTGTTGTGTGTGCAAAGTCAGCCTGCTGCAATGCGCTTCATCAAATCCTTATCAAAAGTTTTAGGGCAAGCATAAAATAAAATAAAATAAAATAAAATAAAATAAAATAAAAAGAGAGAGAGAGAGAGTTTTTTCCCTACCACTAAGAAATAACCAGAAACTGAAAGGTCTGACATGGATCTAAAGTTTCCTGACATCTTCCTTTCTGCTACCCAGACTGATGGTGGAATAACAAATAGTTTAGCATGTTAAGCCTCAGTAGTAGTTTTTTTATAACTTCCAGAAGGTTCTGTGGATGGATTTGTAACCATGTCGACTAGCTGAAGGACATTTAAGAGCAGATGTTTAAGCATAAATTTCTCTGTAATGTAAGACCTTTCCCAGCTGTAAAACCTATTCATGCTGAAAAACCACTGTGAGGTATCTGAGGAACTTTTGGAATTATAGCTACTATAAATTGAGCTCATTGGCTAGGTCTGAGTAAGGGAACAGCATTTGGGCTTTTTATATACGATGGAATTTGTAATAAGAGAAGTTCTGCCATCTTCATTTTGTCCTGTAAATGCAGAGCCCCATGTATGAAAACAACTGACACTTTAAAAATAGTGAAGCTGAAGGATGTAAGCCAGAGAGAAGTTAGTGACTGCCCCTATAGTTTCCTGTTCAAGTAACATGGAGGAAGATAAAATGTCAAAACAGAGTCGAGAAAAGAAAAAGCATGAGGAGTGCCATCCTTTCTGCCTCAGGAGTCGATTTACCCACCCAATGACAGGGACCAGCAGGGAGCTCTCTGTATTTTGTGGAGAAGCTTGAGGTTAAAAATAATAATAATAATAATAATAAAAAAAAAATGGAGCTGCAAACATGGCAAAGTCTCTGGAAAGTAAACACAACACAGATAAAAACAGGTCCATCGAGTTACTGGAGGGGAAGAAAAAGATCAGTTATCTAGAGGAAAGAAGCAAGTGCTGAGTCAATTTATTTCTGTTTCTGGAAACAAAATGAAGGTTTCTCACTAAGCAGCTCATCACGTTAAAAAAAATCAGTCACATAAACGATTAGGGGACTGCTACTGGTTTGCTACTGGTTTGTTACTAGTTTGTTACTGGTCCCTAGTGCAATGCAGACATTGCAGGTGAGGTGCCATGGGTTCTCCAGCAGTGCCTGGGAGTGGAGTGAGCCAGGCAAGCACGCAGGACCTGGTGGCTGCCCTGGTGCTTGATTCCAGATGGGTTTCCATATGGCAGGAGGTCACAGCAATAGGTTTGGGATGGTAAGAGCCTGGGAGAGTCGGGGAATGTAGCTCAAGGCAAGGTGAGGGTACTGGGGAGCTGCCTGTTTCACTGCCAGAGATGAGAGGGAGCAGAGGGGAAGGACACCTGGTGCTGCAGAGCTGACTGCCCTCTCCTGCCAACTTACAGGCTCCAAGTGGGGCTCCTCCATGTCCACCAGCCACATGCTGCAGGGAGACAAAAAGCTCGCGGACTGACAATTACACGTCCTGCAGCACATTCATTTAAAGGCTCTGTCTGTTTAGCGTGGTTTGCTGTAAAAATGTTTTTGCTATTTATCCTAGCTTGGAGTTCCTTCTTCTTGCAGAGAGGAGCCTTCAGCCTGGTGATGTGCAGTGGTGCTGGGTGCTGCACATCCCAGTAACAGGAGTGAATCTGTGCAGATGCACATAGACCCCTGCATAGACCCTGGGTGGGCATGCCAGGAGGGACTAGAGGGAGACTGCTCAGCAAGCAGCTTTACACACAGCTTTGCAGCCTCCACACCCCACCAACCTGATGCTGGAGAGCTGCAAGCAAGTGCTGGCAGATGCGAGCACCTTACCTGCCTGCTGGTGCTGCTGCACTAGGAATGCTTTTTCGGAGAAACAGCCTGCAGTCCTGCCGGGGGGTTTTGGAAGCTGTTCAACATTATTTCCACATTGCCAGGAAAACACATGGCCCAAACTTATGAGTTTAATAATCACTTTAGCCCTCAACAGCAGCTGATAGTGGCTTATCTTCTCAGGCTTGTCTACATTGCCTACTAAACGATAATCCTAATTACAGCCCTAATTATGTTTCTGCCCAGAATATTTGTGATAACCTTAACTCTTGATCTGTTTAGTCTAGTTTTCCAGGTGGCAACAGATTTAAAAACAGGTTTTTAAACAAGATGTGACTATTACATTTCTAATAATAGGAGAATGTGATCTCAACATTGCCTGTTATTTATGGACACGTGGTACAATTGGTTGACTGTGGTGGCTGTGAACTCAAGCTCATAAGCCCAAGTTCACTTTTTACTTAGTTTGTGCCTGTGTTACCTGATTTTAATCTTTACATAGTGAATTGGAAATGTCCTGGACTGAATTGGAAATACTTTAAGTATTTCAGATACAGACAGTTCTCCCTAATGCCAGTTTGGAGTGGGCATCAGTCAGACATTGCTTTGAAACTTGTCTCTCAAGGAAACTCTCACCATTCCTGGGAAACAGATCCCTTCTTCATCCCAGCACTCTTATCTCTTATCTGAGGCAGAGTCACGCTCACGGGTTCAGCCCGCGCGCTTCAGAGGTTCCCTGGCCCGCAGTGTTTGTGTCCAAGGTCACAAAGAGAGACATAAAAATGATTTGTAGTCTGGAGAAAATGCCTTAGAGGGGAAACCTGAAAGAGTTAGGTCTAATTATCCAAAACAAGGCTTAGATGTGACCCTGTTATAGGAGAAGTACCATAATGGGTACCACTGACTCTTGGGAAGTCACGGCATCGAGCAAAAAAAAGATTTGTCTAGCTGAGAGCTCAGGCCAATGTCCAGATGCAGAAATCAGAGGACTTCAAATCAGAAATAAAGCCAAGATTTCAGATCAGAAATATGGTTATTCAATGGAACCAGCTACAGAAAGGAGTGATGGATTGGCCATGGAAATCAATGATGATTACCATTCTGAAAGCTTTCAGCCAGACCCAAGTTGTTGAACCCAATTAAGGGTGATGGGGTGCAACACTGTGGGTTGTTTCAGAAGAGGGCTTGAGTTTCCCCTGGTTTTAAACTCTCTGAATCTGTTAAGCAGATCCAGCATGCTCGTATATTACTCTCTAGGACTGAATAGACTTCCATGTCATCAGGACTAGAGGGAATGTGTCCTTAAAGCTTCTCTGTATGATCAAGAGCAGCATAACAGTAATTATTGTTGGTATTTTTATTTTTAAAGGGCACAGCATAAATTAGTGTATGACTTTTTTTTTTTTTTTTTTTTTTTTTTTTTTTCCTACCACAAAACACCACAATGTTGTACAAAACTGATGAACTCAGGCTCCCTGAATGGGCAATAATGGGGCTTCCAAGCCCTCGCGTTTCCCTATGTAGCATTAATAAACTGCTTTGAGGTCAGTTCCAGACATGCTGTGTTACTGGGATCAGTCTGAACCTCCTTTAAGGGTGGCATGTGCAGAGCTGCACTATGTACTACCTTTGTTCAGCTTTTTGTGTTGAGGTGGGTTTTGATTGTAGGTTGTCTTAAATTATTGGCAAGGATGTCACTTGCCTATGTCTCACTTGAACACAGGAAAATACTGCTGTATTTTTTCTACTTCAGATTCAAGTTGTAAAGCACATTTTATTACACTCTTAATCAGAAGGGAATTACATTCCACATGAGGTTTGTTATCTGGCCCCAGCCTGATGTTTGGCTCATTAAACAGCCCTCCAGGAAGAAAACTTTAGGAACCCTGCTCTAACATCTTGTAGTCTGAACCACTTGAACATCAGTCTGAATGCTGGAGGAAGTGCTTTAGCTAGCTTCTCTGGTTCAGTGCCTCAGGGGACCTGTAGCCTTTTGAACTTTGTTGAAACTCTAGTGACTCAACCAGGCTAATGAAGATTCGTATTTGTTTGTGCTTAATTCCTCCCAACCTACTGACTTACTATGGGTTATGTTGAGTTCAGGAAATAAGATTTATCAAGGCATTTGAAATTTCCCTGACAAACACAGAGAGCTCACTTAATCATCATTTGTCATCAGCATCAGCATCCAATTGCTACTACTACATACTATTGCTCAAAGCCATGGAAAACTTTGTAGCCGTGGTAAAAGTTTTCCATACACAGAAACTGATTAGTATATCAAATAAAGATCTGTACAGCTGAGCAATGAGGGTGCCATGATGTCCAGCTTTAATGCCTCAGGTTCAAAGTGTAATCAATAATCAGATCCAAACTACGTGCAGGTGTGTGAGAACAGTGATGCCTAGGAGTCTCAGCATCTCTTGTTGGAGTTCCCCAGTTTCTGGGTCACTTCCACCTATAGCTAAAGAGCTGGATTTCACATCAGCCTCCGCACCATCTCAGTCCAGCTATTGGTCAGGTAACATCACCTCAACAATGGTGGTTTTCCTTGAATCCCTCAAGAGCCCTTCAGTCTGTGACCCAAAAGCCACAAGCTAGCCTTTTTCCCTTCCAGACAAAACAGTGGAAACCCACTGCTGATAGTAGGGTAAACAACACCAACACAACACCAGCCTTCTTCTGAAGACTGGAGGTCTCTGCCATTATCAATCCTATTGCACTGACCTTAACACAAAATAGATGTGCACTCATTAGATGGGTTTCTCAAGCAGCCTAACCAAGAGAATTCCTGCTGTATGCCCCTTGCCTGAGTTTAGACACCAAGTCCTCCACATGCCAAGCAGGAGGAAGAGACTCTTTCATGGGCTTACCTGGCTAAGGTCAAGTTAATGCAGCCCAGGAGGTTGTAAACCTTTGCTGCAAGGTCCTGTTGGCCTTGTTGCCCACCAGATCCTCTTACGCAAAGCTGTTTCCCATACAAGCAGCCCCCCGACCATCCCGTTTCCATCTCAGATGTGAGACTTCCTCTTACTGAACTTTATGAGGTTTCTGTCGGCCTGTTTATCCAGCCTGTCCAGGTTCCTTCAAATGGTAGCCCAGCCACTGAAAGTGTTGAATGTTTGGTGTTATTCACAAACTTGCTGAGAGCGCACTCTGTCCCATCACCCAGGTTGTTAGCAAAGTCATGAGGAAGCAATACTGATCCTTGAGGGACCTGGGTGTGAGCTGGCCTTTGCACCACTGACCACAACACCTCAAAACTGAACATCTCCTGCAGAAGTGAAAGTTCTTGTGTTTGGAAAGTCTTATTGCCCAGAACAGAGGCAGCTGTGGTACCTCAAGGGGTGCAGAAGGTGAGCTGGGCCAACCTCCTCTCAAATCTCATGCTACACTCCCAGGCCATATACATACATTTTAATGAAGCTGAAAGGGACAAATTATTAACCTGAATCAACAAGGATACCTTGGTGAGGAGATCCTAATGAGGTAGAAATAAGCCTAATTCTTCCACTCCTCCCAGCAGAGGGTTTATCCCAGCTATTTCCATTACCTTATGGTTGATCTGGGCAGGATAAGCCTCAGTGAAATTCATTTTTAAATCCTCTACTGTCTTTTTAGGGGAGAAAAAAATATATACATGCTATTTAAAAGATGACTTTCACTGTGGAGTTGCATTCTCCATTTCACTGCCTTTGGTTTTGTTTCCAATGTTTGGTATCTCCATTAACAGGTTAGGTGCAGGTCTGACAGACAGCTGCTATTCTTGGTCTTGTCGACACATTTCACTGTACTAAAATGACAGTCACAGCTGTGACTCATTACAAGAAAATGGCCTAAATATAAAATTAAGGCTGGGTCAGAAAAGCCACAAGAGTTAAAAAGAGGCTGAGATTAACAGCTTGACTGGGAACAGGTCTAGGCTTGGTGAACCAGATGAGAGAGTCTGCTGTTGCTTTTCCTATCTTCCAAATAAGCACAGAGCGAGACTTTCCGAGAAAAGGTTTCCCTTCAAGGAGCGAGTCTGTCAGCCCTCACCAAGCGCCTTTGAGCACCTGCGCATTGAGTTCCTGGATGTGCCCATGCACAGTGCAGAAACAGACCAAATTATGGTAGAAAGGTAACAAAGTGACTATGTGCACCCACAAATTTGATCTCTATTTATGGGAAGTTAGTCACGCTTTACAGTAGAGTGCATTCATTAATAGGTTAAGAAATGATTCTTGCACCTTTTAATAAATGACTAATTTTGTAGAGTCCGACAGTTTCTGAATCACTTAGCAGCAGAACTTGCAACCAACTTTAATAATTTCTCTCTGTTTTGGTATACCTGCTTTAAAAAGTCATAATGTGCAAGTCTGCAGCGATGTTCATAAACCATATTACAGTACTGCTTAAAACAGAGCCAAAAAAATTTGGCAACAAGTGGTTTAATATCCAGGTCTCAGCATCATGGGTGTTAGACTGCTGTATGTGTCCTGCTAATGATTTACTGAAAGGTGAGGAGTCATTTCATTCTCACTGCCCCCATGCTACCGTGTCAGCAATGAGGATCCATTACAAGGTGTGCGCATAATGCCCTTATTAAATAAAGCCTCAAATTTGAGGCTGTGGGCAAAATTCCTGGTTTTAAGGGAGGAAAATTTAGAGATATTTAATACTACAAAACTACTACTCTTATCTTCTTTAGCTATAATTCAAAATTAAATAGGAAAGCAGATCCCCTATTCACCACATGCCACGGAAATTTTGGATACCATGAAAGCATTGCTATGGCTGTGGCATGGGAGGAAGCTGGATGTGGATTTGCAGAGGAGCTGGCCCTCATCAAATTCCCTCCATACATCTAATCTAAACCTACCCTCTTTTAGTTTAAAGCCATTATTCCTGTTCCTCTCACTCCATTCCCTGACAAAGAGTCCTTCCCCAGCTTTCCCCCTTTAGGCACTGGAAGGCCACTATAAGATCTCCCTGGAGCCTTCTCTTCTCCAGGCTGAACAACCCCAACTCCCTCAGCCTTTCTTCATAGGAGAGGTGCTCCAGCCCTCTGATCATTGTGGCCCTCCTCTGGACTCATTCTAATACTTCCATGTTCTTCTTGTGCTGGGGGCCTTAGAGCTTAGTGCAGCACTTTGGGTGGGGTCTCACAAGAGCAGAGCAGAGAGGGACAATCACCTCCCTCACTCTGCTGGTCACACTTCTTTTGATACGTTTGGCTTTCTGGGCTGCAAGCACATGTTGTCGAGCTTCTTGTCAACCATCACCCCCAGGTCCTTCTCCTCAGGGCTGCTCTCAATCCATTCTCCACCCAGCCTGTATTTGTTCTTGGGATTGCCCTTACTCAGGTGGAGGACCTTGCATTTGGACTTGTTGAACCTCATGAGGTTTGAACTACCTGTAGATTCTTCACAGTGCCAATTTTTGCCAGCATCGTACCTGAACATACAGAGCAGGATGAGAAACCAAATACCATGTCATACCCCTAGGGCATGCTTGGTGTCTCTCCAGTGACGAGCAGAAGGCAGGGTGCACCAAATGAACAGCCAAACCTGCTGATCAGCAGGGTGGATACTAAGGCCGTGCTTACTTCACCCTGCTCCTGGTGTGTATTAGCTTGTACTCAAGGTGACCAAGGTCAAATCTTTCTCCCACAGTACACCTCAGGCCAAGCTTGCGAGAGATGCAAAGCACTGTAACTTTGGGGTGCCCTGATCTTTGAGGCTCCCATTTGCAGCCAGCCTTGAATCCAGAGCTGGCTGCAAATGTATGGCAGTGCCTGGTCTGGCATTTGCAGGAGCATGAGCCTCCTTGCCTGTGTAGCCTCTTACAACATGGATTTCCCCTTCTATTGTCTGGCGGTAAGAGGGAAGTAAACATAGCAGGATCAGACCCTGAGACTCAAGAGTATGTTCATCTTAAATAGAATCTCACTGTGGGAAATCAGAACCATACAGAAAAAATAAAAAATAAAAAATCAAAGTAACATGTTTTGTAAGAGACATGAATAGTCTGCTTTATATAACCTTCTTCAGCAGTGTGGGAACTGCTTCATCTTCTCTGATCTCTACAGTGTTATCATCTCTTTGCAGCAAGAGTGTTAAGCAGCAGAATAGCTAAGACTTTTTCTACTGTACTGTAATAAAAAACATTTTTAGGAGAGGATTGGTCACCTCATTAACTAGTATAACAACCTATATTCTAGTCCTGGTGTCAGAAGTGAGTTTCACTGCCTGCTCAGCCTTCCTGCAGTCACTCAGGCTTGGTGCAACTGAAGTGACATTGCAAACACACGAGAAGAAACTTGAGAAGAAAGGGATTGTCCTCATCCAGATCCTGTGAAAAGTGTGGTCACAGATGGAACCAGTTTTTGCAGATGAAGCTGCTCTTGTTGGCCCTGCTTTGAGCAGAGTGGTTAGACTAGATGGTCTCCAGGGAAGCCTTCCAAACTCTTCTGTGATCTGCCAACCACTAGAAAACCAGGTAGAAATGGAAAATTTCCTCCATGCTGATTTTGTTACTCTATCCCTTACTTTTCTTTTGTCTTTATTAAAAATAAAACAAAATGAAACATTTAGTTTCTGGTTGATCTCAATGTTCATTTCAACCAGAAAATGATATACATATATATTCATTTTGGCAAGAAAATCCCCAAAATATTGGTTTTGGCTTTAGCTCGGTTCTGCTGAACTGAAAAATCAATTATTTGCATAGCCGTAGGTGTAAGGTAAATCTCATCAATCTCTGTAAAGTAAAGAAACTTAATGGCCAAATCTTTTCAATGAAAGGATACATTTACCAACATAGATGTGATATATTACGACTATTTTCCAGCAGTTAAAAGTCTTCAAATTCTGCAAAGCCCATGAAAACCAGTACTGGAGGGCAAAGTAGCTCATGTGCTTAAATCTCATAATAGCAACTACAAATATAACCTCTGGAACTAAATATCACCCTGTGAATGTTGTTTCCTCAAGCTTGCATCTGCTGCTAAGAGGGAAAGAAATAGAAATGTTCAGTAGCATATAGTATCCTCATCACAATTTTTTAGTGTTTCTTACTTATGTGTATTTAAAGGGCTTAGAGTATAACACGTTGAGACTATTATCCCTTAGCCATAGCAGAAATAGCTGTCTTGAAAAGGTAGAATCTTTGCAAAACAAAAGTGGTCTTTAAAATAGGCTGAGGAAAAATATGGTCATTCTTTTGGGTGTTTTGATTAAAATAATAATAATAATAATAATAAAAACTAGTTTTTTACAAATTTTGCATTCCTCTAAGTAATTTCAGAGCCTTTTTATTTATTTATTTTTAATTTTGTCTTTTTAAATAGGAAAATACAAAGTATGGGAAAGTAAAGAGGAAACTACAAACTTATGCTCAGTCGCAGAATTATGATGCCATTGGCATCACAGAAATGCAAGGGAAGGGCTTACCTGCCTGCTAATGCCATGGACAGATACAGGCTCTGCAGGAGGGGCAGAGAGAGAAGGTGAGGAGAGGAGGCTTTAATGATACACAGAGGAGGGCTTTGAGAGCATGAAGTTTTGCTATGGAATGAGTAACAGACCAATCAATTGATTATTGTCGTGAATCTTCCCAACTTCAATCAAAGAGAGGAGAGAAGAGGAGAGGAGAACAGTTGGAAGGAACCGTCAGAGATCATCTAGTCCAACCGCCTGACTGCTTCAGGGCTTACTGAAAGTTAAAGCATGTTTCGAAGGGCATAGTCCAAATGCCTCTTGAACACTGGTGGGCATGGGGAATCAACCACCTTGCTAGGAAGCCTGTTCCACTGTCTGACCACCCTTACAGTAAATATTACTTTCCTAATGTCCAGTCTGAACCTCCCCTGGTGCAGCTTTGTGACATTCCCTCACATTCCAACATCAGTTATCAGGGGAAGAAACCAGCACCTCCCTCTCCGCTTCCCCTCCTCAGAAAGGGGAGCGAATCCTTATGGAAGGCAAGTCTGGGAACATGAAAGAGAAAAAGGTGACAGAGGACATCCAGCATGGATTTACCAAGAGCAAATCATGCCTGACCAGCTTGATTGTGTTCTTGAATGAGATGACTGGCTCAGAAAGCAAGAGCACAGCATTATCAAGGCTTTAATAAGGCTTTTGATACAGTTTCCCTAGCACTGTTGTGGTCAGACTGGGAAGGTCTGGACTGTGTGTACAAGGTTGGTGAAAAAATCTGGCTGAACTGCCCCACTGAAAGAATAAGGATCCATGTCTTGAACTGGTGGCCAGTCTTGAATGGCATTGCTTAGGGCTTAATTAAGGGGGGCTGATAGCGTTTAATATCTTTATTGATGACAGGTGTGATGATACAGAATGAACCTGCAGCAAGTATACCAATGGCACCAAACTGGGAGGAGGAACTAGAAGTTAGGGTTTTCATTAAGCAGGATCATAGCAAGCTGATGAAACGAGCTGACAGAAACCTTATGAAATTCAACAACAGCATGTGCAAAGGTGGAATAACCCCATGCACTGGTATAAACTGGAGACAAACTGTCTGAAAAGCAGCTCTGTAGACATTAACCTGGCAGTCTGTGGACAACAAGTTTGGGTGAAGAAGGCCAGCAGGATCCTGAGCTGCATCAGCAAAAGCCAGATGGTCCAGGGAAGTGATTCTCCTTTCTATTAGACACTCCTGTAGAACTGTGTACAGTTTTGGGTGTGTGGTCATTCACTGAAACAGGTTACACAGAGAGGCTGGGGAAATCGTCATCCTCAGATATCATCACATCTTGACAGAACAAGACCCTCCAGCTTGTGCTCTAACTTTGAAGTTGGTTCTCAAAGGAAAAAGGGGTGGACGAGGTGGTTTCAGAGGTCTCTTCCATCCTATATTTTTCTGTGAACACCTACTGGTAAATCTTAATTTGCCAGTCATGTATTATTGTTTTAGGCCCCAGTTACAGTATTGTTTAGAATAACTGATGTTTTTTTGAGGGTGAGGGAGAAGAATTTGAAGAGAAAAGGAAGTGCTTACAGGTGCAAAAAATAATCAATGGATGCAGCCCTCTTCCTTGTTTAAGTGTACTCTTGCCCAGAAAAGCACCAAATATCTAAGCACCTTCTTAAGCTGCCTTATAGAGTGAACCAAGTGTGTAACTGCTTTCCATCACATGTTGCAAAAGATATCCTGGACCAGCGTGAGGAGGTTCAAATCATCACTTCCCACTGCCTGGGAAAGATCTCTGTTCATCAAGTTATCTGCTACTCTTGGTGTAAGCACTGAGAGTGAAGCCAAGGGGTCTCTAGGAAACTAAAGCATTTCCAGCCCACATGATTTATTGGATCAATCCTTTAGTGCCTTCTGAACAACACACATCTTAAGTTTTCAGATGAGTAGCAAATGAAGCATATTTTAACACAGTACTGCAAAAATGTCAGTGACACTTGATAAGCTCATCTGTCAAGCAAAAAGAAAAATCAGCAATAGCTGCTGAGAACAAAATACTCTTTTACATCTACAAAAACCAAGTGCCACTGCTGTATCTCATCAAAGCTAATTTTCCTTGGTTTTAAAGTGTTAAAAAAAGATTTAAGAGTTTAACTCACAAAGAAATGATTAATTTTCTTTTTAATAAGCAGTTATGGCATTAGTCATCTCTTCTGATTCACAATGAAAACTACGGGGCACAGTGGGATGTATTTACCAGGAGAGGTGTTGAATTTAGTCTGACATGTAGACTTTTTGAAGTATTATTTCTTGAAGTTTTATGTATGAAGGAAGAAAGGCACAAAGGCTTCGAAACTGGAAATGGCTGAGTACAGAGAAACAAACGGTAGGTAGGGAAAAAAAATCTTCACAAAGTTCTGGCTTTTCTTACAGGCCTTCTGTGTTTTTTTGTTTGTTTGTTTGTTTGTTGGTTTTGTACGCTTGTACCGCCTTTGGGACTTTCAGAAATGCCATCTCTGGCTTTCCTTTCTGGGGGCATGTCTCTCAGTCATGGACTCACCATGATGTGGTCCTTGTTCTGTTCTGATCCTGATCTGCTTCTCCCTCTTCTTTCAGGACTGCTGTACCACCCGACTCAGTACCTCCACCAGCATATTTGAAGAGGACATTGGTGCTGGTCCTCTCACAGGAGGAATGGGTCATGTTGTGTCAAGGATCTATAGCAGACCTGTGCTTCTGTGCTCTCTGGTTTCTTGCCGAAGGGTTAGGGGTGGCTTCTAAACCTCAAAGTTACCTTGAACATCACCAGCTTTTACACGTATGTTATGCATAAGGTGGTAGGTACCATTATCTTCCCTTTAACTTTAGGCATAGCTCTGAAGTTAAGCTCTGACCTTCTCCATGTATGTGCACATTCTAGAAAATGTAGATGAAGAGGAATTAAAAATGACTTCATACAGTGTTATAGTAAGGAAAAACAGCTAAATAAAAATTACTCATAATACTCAGTTGCCTGTTGGAAGAGAAGCCTGATGGAAAAGAAGGAAGTACTGAATGCAGTTTGCATTTCAATGGGTTGTGAAACAAGACACAAAAACCTGAAAATGAGGAGTGACTTTTCTGCTTCTCCTCAGCTTCCTCACAAGCCAGAGGAGTCAGAATAGTTACATTAGCCATGGTGAGAAGGTGGCTCAAACACAAGCTTCTGCTCTCATCTTCCTGCCTCCTTCAGGCAGTAGCTTCCCTCAAGTCCCATCTCCTCTCCTATGTTACCATGCTTTGATCAATGTTTTAAGGGTTGTTTTTATAACTGTTTGCTTTAAAGGAGTGCTGTACCCACTGAATTTAGGTAATCTGAACCCCACAGGTCATAGTTCAAATTAAGAAAGAGGCTGGACTGGATTACAACTAATAGGTAAGGCCTAAAATGAGACAAGTTAGCAAACCATCTTTATAACATTATATATCTGTAGGATGCCTCATGTTTTCACGGTTTAGATCCTTTGGTTTTACCCACTTTTTTTTTTTTTTTTTTTTTTTTTTAACCTTACTTCTTCTGCTACCTTACCTGTTCCTGTTTTGTTTTGTTTTTAAGATTGTTTTGCAATTTTTATCAGCCTGCAGACATTTTATCTGGTTAGTCAGTTAAAAGATACGTACCTGAAATTTCAGAGCAGCTCAAAAGCTTGCAAAGTTTAATGCTTACAAAAGTGAAAGAGCAACAGCGCTGGCCTGACTCATACCCTGTAGGAGTAGGTGCTAGCATAAACCTCCCCACATATATCTGCTGGTTCATCTCAGCCCTTTTAACAAGCTGTAGTCTGTTTTAACTCATAACAGCACAGTACGAGTAAGCTTAGGTAGGAGACTTGCTTTCCTGGGTGAAAATAGCTTCTTCAGCACCTACTGAACAGGATTTTACTAGCAACAGTTTATATTATTATATACAATTGGACTACATGAGCCAAGGTATGGCAGTTTTTCTGTTAAAGAATATTGTATGTGTCAGCAAGCGTATAACTCAACAACCCCTGGCCAGATTTGGGGCAGATGCTATATTTTCGCGTGGTATGTTCCCTGCCTCCTGAGTCTCTGTTGTGCCCTACAGATACAGTCTGACCTGTGGCAGAAGCACTCTTTCAAAGTCTGATCAAAAGGAGCATTTTTGCCTGAATACAATATAGATGTGGGAGATATAACTGTGTTCTGTTATGCCTTTACTTTGCATTGCGCTGCAGGAGTGTAAGGGTAGGTGGTATGTGGTTGCCCCCAGGTATGGGGGCAGGCCAGCAGGGCAGAGTCAGGCTGTTTGTCTCGGACCTGCATTGTGCCTCTTGCTGGCATCAACCTACAAGGAATATTTATTGTGAATACCACTGTACTCCTCTGGTCTGTGGCCAAGAGAGAAAAACAGGAGGAGGACCAGAAATCCTGTGCTTTGCTTTGAAAGTTCCTCTGTAGTTGTGTTTCCTCTCTGGTAGGCCCCTAAAGCAGATGATACGAGCGTATGTTTATGTTTCCCTGTTATTCTCTGAAATGGTCTTCAGTAGTGTTCATACCAGCTTTGTCCATGCATTTTCATTTTGCTACTCAGTATGTTCAAAGTTCTTTCCCCTTCAGTCCCTTCTTGTTTTTATTTTTTCGCTTTTTCTTGTGTGAACAGGTGTTATGGAAGTGATCCTACTAGGACAATTAAAAATGTTTTTTCTCCCCCCTTGACTTCCGAGAGGCCTGTAGAACTGGCTTCAGGTGTGGAAGTGCACAGAGAAAACAGATGGAACAAAGGTTGCTTGTTTGGGGTCCTAGAAGAACAAGGGTTCAGATCCCCCACAGGACTGAGGCACCAAGATAATTTTGGCAGTCTTGGCTAGCCAGGAGATGGTACGCAGTGTGAAGTGCTACAATATGCAATGGAAGGCAAAATGGCAGAATCTTGTCTGGAGTAACATTCTGGGACAATGCTGAATTTGTAAACCATTCATGCATTTCCACAAAAAGACATGCAAAGGGAGAGAAGTGTACTTAGCTGAGCCACGAACAGCCTACTCCAGCGATACCTTCATTTGCTCATGCTGATACCATCTGCAAGGAGAGGGTGTTGGAAATGAGACCAAAGCATTTTGCAAAAAGAAAAAAAAATAATATTCATCAACTTGCAAGCAATATAACTTCTGGTATTTTCCCTTCAAATTAAAAACACTTGTCAGGCAGATTTCCAGCATAGCGTGTGGTGAGTTTGTAGCAAAATTATGATGAACATAAAGAAAACACTGTCAGGTTCAGTTCAGCTCTATATCTGGGGTTTGGGGAGAAAGAAAAAAATGTAAAACACACACACACAAAAAAACAATGGAAAGATTTATGGCTGGTGTGCTTTTTTAACACTAATGAAAATGAGTAAGGAGAACAAGAATGCCAGCACGTCTTGCAGGGTGACCATGAGCCACACTGTGGCTGTGTTGGTGCTGAGGTTCCCCAGCCACAGTACCGAGCATCTCCTGGGGCTCAGACCGCTTCAAAGCCTACGTGACCCAGCACAGATTTGGAACGTACTGCTTTCCCTGGTGTTACCTTTGCTCCCCCAGCCCCCTCCCCCACCCCCACCCCCCCCCAAAATAAAATAAAATAAAATAAAAACAACCAAAAAAACAAACCAAACAAAACTGGTCTATAGGCACCTGTCTAAAATCATGGCTTAAAAAAGGAGCTATGTTCCAGTCAGAGAGGAACCAGGGAGGGGGGCAATGCAAGCATAAGATGTGAGAGCTCTTTAATAACAATCAAATATTCAAATATTTTTATCCGAGCTCTCATCCTCAGGCTATGAGTCCGCTGTGCAGGTGGCACTACCCATGTCTAACAGCACGCCAAGTCCCCAAAACATGGAATTGCCTGGTGAGGAGACCCACAGTTGGGAAGTGGCCAGGGTTTGTAGAGAAACAATGCATTTGTTTGCTGTTTTTTGTTTGTTTGTTTGTTTGTTTTTAATCAGAAAATGCCAGCATTTTAAACCCAAAGCTTCCAGTGAAAATATGTTGGTGAAAGGCAGAAGAGAGGTTGGTGGGGAGAAGAACCCATCTCCCCACCCCGGGGGTGGCTGGAGACCTCATTCAGTCTCTTTAAACATTTTCCAGGTTTCCTCTGTAAAAATAGTGAGTGATGGTTTGGGTGGTATAAGTGGGTTAAAATAAATCGAAGTTCATTTTTAACGACCTGGGCCCTTCCAGTCAATAACTCTATGGCCATCCTGTAATCAAGCATGGCTATTTTAAAAGCCGACAGCTCCGGTGGGGCAGAAGCAGGCATCAATTCAGCCACTGTACCTTCCCCAGTCCCCGCCGAGCATCCCGAGGTGGGCCAGGGATGCGCTAATTAAAAGAAAATACAGCAGCCTCCAAAAACAGGATGCTACAAAAAGGGCATGAAAGAATCCACTGCATAACCATGTGAGTAATTTAAAAGACAAACTCGGAGTCCTGGCGTGGTGAGAGCCAAATGTTCCTTTTCCTGTCATCAAATGTTATTTACTCTAATGTGCAAACAATGAACAGAAGCTTTTTTTTCCCCTCCCGAACTGTGTGAATTACTGTTTAAAAGAGTTTTCCAGTGCTGCTGATCAGGTCCACACACAGAGTTAAAACACAGCCTGCCACACTGTGGCATTTATTCCTCCTCATACCTGAAGCACCTCCTCACTGGAGGCCACAGACCAAGTTTCTTCTCTTTGCTTGTTGGAGAGAGTCTTTTGTCTTCTTAGCACGCGCTATCAATCTGATCATTTAAAGACTACATGCACTAGTCAATTCACCCCCCTGAAACTGAAAGTGTATTCAGAAGAGCTTAGCAATATCAGTAAAAGCAATGTTTCGCTCAAGCTGTTAATTATATCCAGGACAGGCTAGGAAATTCTTCACAATAATCGTGAATATTAAGAGCTTGAAAAATAAGCTGCTCAGGATATTCTCCTGCAATTAGCAGCGATGTGTGTGAATGAGAATCGTGTATGCCAACAGCCACCCTATTACTTGACAAATCAAGACATTAAAAATCAGCTCAGTGGGATGCAGTTTTGCTTATCTGGCTCATACTTGAGATATTATGGAGAGCAGCCTGGAAATAATAATAATGAAGAGTATGATCTGTTGTGTTACCACTCTGAAGGTCACTTGAAGGCAATCATTTCATGCAGCATTGCCAATAGAGTGTGTTTATATTCTGTTGCAGACTCAACAATACCAAGGCTATCATGTTTTGGATGGTGTTTTAATGGCAGCGAATAAGTTTTTATTTTGCAGCAGAAGTACCATAAAAATGAAGCAAAACAAAACAAAACAAAAAAAAAAAAAAGGTGACTTCTGTTTTCGTTCTTGAACATGCTGCACCTTTTAAGGTTACATGCTGATCTCCTTAAAGCCAGCAGCAAAACCCCCCTGACTTTCACAGGAAACCTCCTTCCACTTTTCTAGGATACTCTGAATATTTGTACTGCATGCTACTCTCAAATATAAATTATTTTGCTACGTATCCAGTTCCAGCCTTACATCTGATTCTCTGCATTAAACTTGTGAATAAAACAGCCTCTGTCTGAGGATGAAGTTGTGATGATGATGATGAAATGAGAGATGCAGTGGTTGCTCTCATATCTGTGAAGCTGGGACAATGCCTCTGATTTATTTAATTTTTTATATATACTGCAGTTCTGTAGAATTTATCTGGCTGCAGGTCAGAGCAGCCAGAAACCGGTCTCCCAGATGTCCTGCCTCAATGAATTTACAGCACATTATTGAATTACATACCATCTTCTACAGGCTGGCTGTAAGCTTGCTATAACTTTTATGTAAGTTTGCTCAACTTATGCAATGCTCAGAGCTGTCACTGCAGCAGCACTAAATCATCATTGGAGAGGCAGAAAATGTAAGGGGTGGGAAGGTAGAAATTGAGTCCAGCATGAGCAGGCAGCTGTGGTGAGAATGAAAGGGATGATTGAGGTGTGCCAGGGTAACTGTAAGGGCTGCACAGCTCCTTGTGGGGCAGATAAGTTGAATGCCCCCCAAAAGGGAAGATACATGCTGAGGAAGGAAATAATCTCTTATGGTTGGCTTGAGGGCCTCCTGTGGAAAAATCCAAGTGGGAATTTAGTCTGCCTGCCACGGGTGCCAAACATTGACACTTCTGCCAGTGTCCATCTCTTCAAGAGACATGGGGAACATAACTGCAGACCTTGGGTGCATCCATCTTCTGTAGACTCCCTTTGCACATAAGGGTACCTCTGGAGCCCATGCATGGTGGTCTCATGGTCAGTGTTCTCGGCAGGGTCTGGAGGACTTCTGCCAGAAGACAGCTCTACCTATGAACTGTGGGTTTTCCTGACAGGTGGCTTGGATCTCGGTGTCAATTCTTTTCACAATTGCAGTAAAATAAATGCTGAATTGAAAGGTCTCAGAGGAAGAAATTTAAGCATGTAAAAAAAGTCTGAAAGTTTTTGATTTTGCTGAGTTGGATGCCAACATAAAAAGATGGTGTAAAAGGATGGACCTAGCCATTACTTCAGAGGAAGGGTAATATTTCAGCTGGAAATTGTATTTGCTGCTATGGCAATAATGAAGAAGCAACCAGTTGTGGATAAATTGTACCAATGGAGACAAAAACAGGGCATGTTAAACTAATTTGTGTAATTATCTTCAGCTTTACTAGGTCCCTTTTACATGTGGAGTGGATGTAGTGCCAAGTTAAGTCCCCTCACTTTATCTCCTAGGTTTGGGTACTTTCCACTTTTGCCATCCAGGAAGCTCCATGGCACCAGAACCAACAGATTCTCCCCAAGAAAGAACAAACTTATGTTAATGATGTGCTGGCTTGAATGCAGACAGGTTCTCAGACATCTATCTCTAACACATTGGCTTTGAGCTCATTAGTTCTTTTCCTTCCTAGTGATGTCTCTGTGAGGCCAAGGACATATGCCAGCTCTCTGTGTGAGGGCAGATCTTAAGCCTCTATTCACATGCGCATTGGGGATCTAGGAATTGTGCTTCATCTCACGATGCCAGCCATGGTTAGTGAGTTCAAAGGCTCCACAAACCATGTTATCATAGTCCTTGCTCCTAGCCAGCCTGCTCCCATGGCATAGCAAAGCTCATTACTCAGTACAAAGCAAAGAGAAAGCAGAAGGCTGCGGGTGGTGGACATGTTAATCTCTGGAGACAGTGAATAAAGGAGGAGGTGGGTGAGAATAAAAGGGGCGAGATGTGTTTGGGCCCAAACTCTTTCTAGATGCATGAAGCAGGAGAGCTAGTGCAGTGCTGAAAATATTTGGCTTTTGCAGCTCCAGACAGTTCATAGCCCAAGGGGAAGGCAGGGCTGCTGGTGGGGGGAGACGTGTGGGCTTTCTCTTGTCTCATTTAACATTGGGCAGAAAGGCTCCTGCAACAAGCTGAGACTTTGCAAAAGCACAAGTGAGCTCCACTGCTGGTTCTGGAAGCACTGCAAGCTCCTGCCTGAGCCCCAGCATTATCCAATGGACAAGTGTTGACTTTGGAGTGGCAACAGGCTTCCCCCCCCTCCCTGCACTCAGCCAAAAAATCAACTAGCTTGTCCCTTCTGGTCAAGGACACAGCTCCAAAACAGAGTCATTTGTCTGCCTGAGCCTGAATCATAACCCTGCATGGTATAGATGGAGAGGGCCCAAGCCAGGTCCCTCAGGCTGAAACAGGTTTGCTTGTGTAAAAACAGCTTGGTGGCTATTCTAGCTGTATGTGTCATGTTTTGTGTTTGGTAACAAAACAGTCTGTATAGGTAACAGGAAGAGGAATCCTGTAGGTTTGAACCTAAAAAAAAAAAAAGGGGGGGGGGGGGGGGGAAGAGAAGGAAAAAGTGAAGTTGTTTTTCATGTCTGCTGAGTCTCCTTGTTCAGGAAAGGACAAAACTCTAAGAGAAGGGAATTCCTGCTTGATTAATTGGGGCTGAATCTGCAATGGAGATGTGGAGTGCCTTTAGTTCATGGATCTTGTTTAGTAGAAATAGGCACAGGAGGTGGATGGTTTCTCTAATGTGTGGCATATATACCTGTAAGAAAGGAGCTGGGAAAGGCTCTGATGGATGGCAGCTTTTTCTATTAGAGCTCCTTCTGGAGTGTGCGGTGAAGGCTAGGCTGACTGCCCCTGTCATGCAAGAAGTATGCTGTAGGATTCCTGGTTTTTGTAGCCATGAGATCTGGAAATCCTTGCACAGCTAAATCAGGAGAAGGAAGCACCTGCCCCTGCCTGGCTCAGTTGCTGCCCAAGAGTTGGGTCTCAGGTAGCTCCTGCTACTCTGCAGCTCTTGAGGAAGAGTTTGGATGTCTCTCTAGAGACATCCTAGAGAGGATCCCCTTCCTAGGCTGTCAGCTACAAGTGAATTCAAATATGGAAAGTGCAGAGAAGAGGTTAGATCCCCCCTCCCGTAAACCCTGCAGGACTGTTTTTTTATGAGCCTTGTGCCAATCCATTTCAGCCTTCTATCAGGTTAGGCAAGGCACTTGATCCAGACTGCAAGCCATGAGTTGTTTCACAGCACTTACCCTGCAGTGCTTCATCACTTCCACCCTGAAATCTGGGGCTCACTCAGATAATGCACACCTGACAGCCACGGCAGTCCTCTATCCCAGAATGATCTGTGTGCTGAAGAATTTCCCCTTGCAGGGCTCACTCGTTACTGCTGTAACAAAGTGGGCAATGGAACAGAGTAGAAGGGAGTGTTCCCTACACCTCCACATCTTCGTGCAAAGCTGAAATGATTATGACTCGACACTCCACTAAAGACTTGCTCTAAAGACCGTAACTAGGCAAGTTACAGCTAGCCCTTCTAAAATATCTGTGAAGGATAGATGCCTACTGCAGAGGCTGCAGCACCCAGTGCCCATGGGAGCATGTTGCAGAGCTGGAGTCAATCAGCTCCTTTCCTGGCGTAGACCAAAATGAAGCTCATGCACCCTAAGTCCTTTTATTGAGCCATTTACTACTAATCACATTATAATGATGAACCAGGCTTAGGAAGAGGAAAAGCGCTTTACGCTCTGGAAAAAGATTTGCCAACAGGCCTAATTTCAGCTTTGTATCCTTTGTTACCTAGCTTTTGCTTGGTGATCTATCTTATATGGATAAAGCTCTTCTATACAGCTCTCAAGCTAATACATTATCTCTGAGATGTGCTGAATAATGAACACTTGATAGTTTCTTAAGATTTACAAACAGAATACCCTATGGAATTTCGTTTGGCAGAAGAGTTCATGCACGTGGGATGAATTCACATTTCTTTAAACCACTCCTGAAGCAAGACAGTAGTTGAGGAACTCTAGGAAAATAAGATTTAGGACTTATCTACATGGGGGAAATGACCAACAGATTGCACAATTTCATTATAGTTCCCTAGGTACACATTTTCTCCTGAAATAGAAGTGATTTTATCCTGGAAGAATTACTCCACTTTGATTCTAAAATTTAGTAGAAAAGGTCAAATATTCAGGGCTAGACGCTCTTTTATGTTCTCATATTCCTTATGCCCTCTAAGGATGTGGATGGGGGAATTTATCCTATTGTAATTACAAAGAATTAGCTTGCATAAATAGCAATTAATTGGTTAGGGTTCTGCAAGCCAGAGAAAGGTTAAGCCCCCTGAATAAAAACCTCAGCAAAACATACTAGGAATGAATGTGCATCCCCTGGTGACTGTCTGCAGTTGGCTGTTTGCTTCCTAAATGCAGTCACATGGGTGCCTGCAAGAATCTCCCAGAATGTTTAGAAATATTTTGGTCAGGGGAATGGCAGGACAGAAGATTTTTCAGTGACTCCCACAGGAAGTGGTGGGGTGGGCTGTGCATGGCTACAGGCTTTCCTGCTCCAGAATAAATTGGCCCAATGTGCACAAAACATTCTTATCTGATGAAGGATTGGAAACTGGACTGTTTTTTAAAGTGCTGGAAAGACTATTGTGTTTTAGCTTTGTTCTGTAGGTGTTTGAAGAAGGGCTTTCTGCTCTAGTTGCACTGGTTTCACCAAATTAAATACCTTCTAGCCCTATTTTAATATCTCACTTCAATCTAAAGGTCAGTTTGCACAGTTCCTTGTGGGACCTTATGGAAGGGCAAAGCTTCATTGTGTGAAGCATCTTGACCTTACACTGCCACCAGGAGCAGGACCATCTCACCAGTAGATGCAAAGAGCTGAGACTGTATTTGGTCTGCTGAACCTTACCCTGATGCTTACATGGGGGCAGTTGGCACAATGACGGTGTTTTGCTATTCTCCTCCTGTCTCGTGCTCTTCTTCACTATGTCCATTCATGTGAGTGATATTTATTGTAAAATATAGCTGTAATAAAAGTCAGGGCAAGGTCTGTATGCAGAGATACTATCTCTTATTAAACAAACAAATATAGTTTGAGAAAGCAGGCAAGCTTTCAAGCAAGCAAGCCATTTTTTTCAGGGTTGAAATAGAAGCAGAAAATTTTGCAGCTGAATACAAATTGTGAACAATTGCCTGAGTGAAATCAGACAGGTATCAGAGGATCTGAGAGGAGGTAGTTGGGATCTGTGAAGAAGAACTTGTTTCAGTACGAAAAGAGAGGCAATGTGTCTCCTTGGAGAATGAAAATAAGAAGGAAAATAAAGAAGGAAAATAAGAAGGAAGGAAAGAAGGAAGGAAGGAAGGAAGGAAAGAAGGAAGGAAGGAAGGAAAGAAGGAAGGAAGGAAACAAGGAAGGAAGGAAAGAAAGAAGGAAGGAAGGAAGGAAGGAAAGAAGGAAGGAAGGAAGGAAGGAAGGAAGGAAGGAAGGAAGGAAGGAAGGAAGGAAGGAAGGAAGGAAGGAAGGAAGGAAGGAAAGAGAAAGAGAGAAAGAGAGAAAGAGAGAAAGAGAGAGAGAGAGAAAGAAAGAAAGAAAGAAAGAAAGAAAGAAAGAAAGAAAGAAAGAAAGAAAGAAAGA
>NC_048893.1:177916459-178027029 GCF_011077185.1 Oxyura jamaicensis
AGAAAGAAAGAAAGAAAGAAAGAAAGAAAGAAAGAAAGAAAGAAAGAGAAAGAAAGAAAGAAAGAAAGAAAGAAAGAAAGAAAGAAAGAAAGAAAGAAAGAAAAAGAAAGAAATGGCTAATTTACAGCCTACAGCCAGTGGTAGATCAGGATTATGAAGGGCTGCAAAGCTGGTATCTCCACCAAATCCATCCTATTTGATACTCAGTGGAGTTATGAATCTCTTGTCCCAGACTTAGTGGCAATTGGGGTTTGAGGTTGGTATGAGTCTGCTGTGAATAAGGAACAGAGGTCTAGAAACAATAGGGAGAACCAGCAAAGGCTTGAGCAGGAAAGGAAAGCAAAATTAAATGAGACTTAAATCAGTTTTGTCTGGAAGGTCCTTATGGCAGGGACATTTGCTGAAACACATTCGCTTCACTAAAAAGGGCTGTGTGGAAAACAGTTTTTTGCATTTCAAAGGAAAGTTGGTGATTCAAAAAATTTTCCTGTTCGGAATGGAACCAAAAAGAAGATGAAAATAATAAATTGTTTAGGAGACAAAACTGAAATGAGGAAAATAATGCTTCTGGTCAGATAATTTCTTTTTTGCCAAAAGAAAAATACAATGTTTTGTGGGGAATTAGAACATCTGAAAAGTTCCTAACACAAAATTGAAACGTTGCTTTGAAATGGAAAATCAAATTTTGTCTGAAAGAGACTGAAGAGAAATGCTTTTGACTGGTGGCTTTTGCTCAGTTTTTAGAAAACAACATTTTCTGCAAGGAGTGTTTTCCTTCATGGAACCAGCATTTTCCAGCCGAGAGACAGTTCATCACAGAAACAAATTAACTCATGGATTTTTTTTTTTTTTTAAAAAAAAAACAGCATCCTGATTGACAATGCCTGGTAGGAGAGCAAGCATGGGGGTCCAGGACACACTCATGTTGGCTGCTGCTGTCGGCCACCTCGGGTTTTGGAACGATGTTGGGTTATAAATGAGTACAGAAATGCCTGCAGCCCACCCTGGCCACCTGTCTGCAGCTGGTGTGGTGAGCAGACAGGCGTGACCAAAGCTCCATGGCCAGATTAAATCCGCCCTCCAGCTCCTGCAGGGAAGCTCGGCGTGTGGCATACAGGTACCTAACATCCCTGCCATGGCCCCACGCTACTCCCAGCAGCCCCAGGATGAAAAACACTCATGGCCATAGCAGGCAGAGGTGGAAATGCAGTGAAGGCTCCAGACAGGAGAGCTGTGGTGGCAGCGATAACCGCTCAGAGACCTTTACTTCAGCTGTCACTGTGACAAAAAGCGCTCTGTTTGCTGCTGTCATTTTTTTTTTCAATTTTTTTTTGGTAAGGAGCCTTTTTATATTTAGCCTTTGTAAATGTATCAGTTAATTAAAGGCCAATAAAAAAAACAACAACTACCACTGGGCTAAGTAATTCAGCAGCTAAGTGGTTTTCAAGCTTTTCTTCATGTACTTATGCTAATTAGAGTAACCAAATCATCTGTTCTGGCTAAATAGCTCAATCAGTTAGCCCTCCAATCACTCCCTAATTTCTGGGAATTGGCTGATTATTTGTATGGATTACAGGAATGCTTTTTTTTTTTTTTTTTTTTTTTTTTTTTTTTTGTGTGTGTGTGTGTGTGTAGGCTGCTCCTGCCCTGGATGTTTTAGATACACAATAGTTGCTCTTAATGAAGTGTAATCAGTCACTCAAGTCATGCGGTATTTGTCCCATCCCTTCTTTAAATGGCTGCCACTCAGAAGCTAGAGAATATACAGATATGTGTTTCATAGCAATAATATTTCTCTGAAATACCAATCTTTGAAATTTGGAAAGGAGCATCTGAGGAAGTGCCTTCAGACTTTCCCCTTTCACTGAGGACCTGCAGATTATAATAGCAGAAAAACAATGCTGAGACACAGGGTGCTTTGGTCAGAGCCTATCTGGGCACTCTTATGATTCAACCACCTTACAAATACCAGGCGATTTACTGAACAAAACCAGCACTGAACCCTTCTGTTGTTGCTTTAGCACATTTCTCACCACCGCTGTGTCTGAGAAAGGCATTTCTGGATTACCTCTGCATCTGGCTGGTCCACTTTGAGTCTGTGAGCAGGGACACAGTTCACAGCAGGGATACCAGGGATACAGGGTCTTGTGAAGTCCATCGAGAATAAAATCCTTCCAAGCCAGGTAGCACTGCATTGCCTTTTTCCCTGATAAATCAAGAGTCAGAATGAAATGCTTAACTAGACGTACAGTCAAGCTACCAAGCCTTGAAGTTCTGGAAAAATCCCTCTAATTAACAGCTTCACAGCTGGGCTTCAGTGAACATAGGCTACTGCCTATTTTTACTTTTTCCAGGGCACACATTTCAGGGGAGGGGTCTGGTAAAGGAAAACAGAGCTGACCACTGCTGGGAGAATCTCTCCAAGCCACCAATACCACCACAGAGGGCATCTGTGCGGACTTACTTAGGAATACTCCTTAAATAAACAAAATGACATTGATTTTGAACTGAAGTTTGGGGGGGTGGGGGGGGGGGGGGGGGGGGTTAGGAGAGCTATGGAGGTCCTTCTGCATTCAGGAGTCAGTGATGCTGTTTTTTTCAAATAATCCTAGAAACCATTTATCACTGTGTGTCCAAAGGCAGAAGACTCCCAGCCCACATCCATTACATCCCTCTCAGTCCCGAGCTGCCTTTACGGTCATTCAGATGTGCTGCAGCCTGGACAGCATTCTTACATGTGCTCATCACATTGGTATTTTACACAGCTGATACAAAATATTAACACTTTAAAGACTTTTCGAGAAGGTCATATCCGGTCTCCTCTCTGGTCGGAGTGAATCTTTTATAATTCACTGTCTGGCAGCAGCTTGTAAAATTATGTTTTCATGTCCTAGCTGCTTGAAAATGGAGCAGTGGATTTAACCTTTTTAGCCCTTTTTTGTAGGATTGTTATGGTGGAGTAAGTGACAGGGTAGCACTCTGCACTCCAATGAAAGAAACACGCAGGTATACTAAAAGTGATCAGCAGACTTTTGCAAATCTTACTAAAGCTCTCAAGCTGTTTTTATAAAATACATTAAAATAGTATCACAGTACTGAAAAAGCACGTATTGAAAGCATCAGCCATGACATTCAGCTAACGCAATGTCTGCTTTCCCACTGCACAGCTCTCGAGGTTAGCCTCAGCCTTGTTCTTTGTCTCATGTTATCCATCTAAACTAACATCTGATTCTGTGTGGTCCTGAACTCTCTTAACACCAGAGATGCAGGCCCACTAAGATTGGAGTGATAAGATGCAGCTGAACTGACATGCCTTTAGAGAGCAAGGCGGAAAGAAATGCAAGCTCTCTTCCAAGCGGGCTTGCTTGTCCTCCTGTGCTGAGGGGGAAAGGCAAGAAGCAGGATTTGATCACTCACTTGGACAGGGTTCAAGCATTTCTGCTGGGAAATCAACCCACAGCATTTCTGAAAGGTGTTAAACTGCCCTGTTACCTCCAGAGCTGGGCCAGGCCAGCTAAACTCGAAATCTCACCGTACAATGTAGTTAATGATCTGTCTAGCTAAACGAAATTTCACTGCTAATCTTCTTGACCTCAGAAGCATTGCCTTTCTTAACCCCACTTCAAAATACACCTTTCTACCAAGGCTCAGGAGTGTGCTGAATAGCTACCAGAAAATTTGCAGGAATGTCCAGCCACATGGAAACCAAGACACAAGGGAAGCTCTCTAAGCTGCGCCTGCCAATGCACGGGACAAATCAAGTTTATTTATTGCAGGAAAATTGCCAGTTCAAGTTAAGAGAAAGACCTGCTTTCAAGTCCTTGAGATACATCCCTGTTGCCATGATATTGCCTTTGGCTCTTGGTGCTAGGAAGGGATTGTTTTTCAGCAGCTTCAGCCATGACCTACTTACACTGAAAGGACCTAAAATGTAGATGACCCCTTCTTTCCTCTGACAGGGATGCAGTGGAGTCTCTAAACATCCGAGCCTTTGTTACTGAAGTCTTCAAGCTTGTTTTAGCCTCTTGCACGGACTTCTGCGGCTTCTGCTATGAGGCGGCTGGAGCAGATGTCCTTGTGCTTGCTCCAGGCCCGAGTGGCTTACCACAGCTGCTGGCAGCCACACCGAGCGGCCACAGCTCCCCTCCCAGCCCTTCATTTCTTGGTGAGGTCTAGAAGTGGAAGGAATGAATGGTCAAGTCAATTTTAGAAGACAGACGTTTGCAAAAAACCAGCCAGGCCCTTTCTGGGCAAGGGGCACGGGGCAGCTGGGGCAGCTGGGGCGGCTGGGGGCCTGTGTTGTTGTGTCCCCGGTTTGGTGCAGCATTCCTCTTCAGGGGCTGACCCCCTGTGTGAGAGGAGCTGCGGTGCTGGCCCAGGATTTGGGCAGTGTCTGGGAGTAGAAGAGGATGGGAAATGAAGGTCTGTGGGAGCCCAGGCCTGTGGGCCTTCACAGAAGTGGGTGAAACTGGTTTACCTTCAACTGTTTGCCATCTAGCTAGCTCTCACAACAAAAACACCTGGATGCTGTTCCCTTTCCTGATTTTGTCCCTTCACAGCAGGAGTTTGGGGCAGAGATGGGGAGTGGTGAATCCACCCCACCCACCCCAGTACTTGGCTCAGATGGGAAAATCTGGTTTGTCACGGGAAATTGTCATTTTGCTTGTTACTCTGCTTGCTTTGTTCAAAGAACTATATTCATGAAGGTGATTTTCCCCTCTATACCCAATGCAAGAATTTTTTTTCCAGCTCCTCTGGTTTCAGGGGTTCATACATAAGAGCAAAGAATAATAAAAAAGGAAAGAAAAAAAAATAGGATGCACATGCACAAGCAAAATAATAACCAGTTTTAAAGTCTGACATAGAGACGCACAGACAGAGTTGGACCCTAGAACCAAGCCCAAAAACATTGAGAAAGGAAGATTTCACAAACAATCAGAGTACAAAATAATAAGATTATCAGGTGTCACCACACTTGATACATGCAATAGAGGATGATACCAATTCTCCACTGTTCCCAACTCATAAAGAGTCCAAGTATCTAAAAAGAACTGTTTCCATACACAAACATTATCCTGCTGCATGGAGATATCTTGAAAGGAAGCATCCTTACATTTGCTCAAAAAAAAAAAAAAAAAAAAAAAAAAAGCAAATGAGCAAAAATAGTTATATGTAGCATAGCAAATGCATATGATTGTTCTTAGGATGCTCCAACTAACATGACAGGCCCCCAGCTGGCTTTATGCACAGTGCCATTCAGTGCCTCTACCCGTTCTTCTCCCTTTCTCTAGGTCAAACTCTGTAGAAAATATTTTTCTTCAGATGTTGGGATGTCTCGGGGAGTTGACTGAAAGTTAAGATAATGTGACAAATGCAGCTCATGCTATGGTATACCTATGACTTGTAAGATGGGATGTAAATCTCTACCAATGAAAACCGGCCTTTTCTGGCTTGAGTCATATCAGAAATATTGCAAAGGTAGGCAGTCTCCTTGTACCGGAACAGTGGTTGAAAAAGCAGGGAAGGAAATGAAGACAAAGCAAGGACATGAAAAAGTAACCAAAAAGTAACTTAAAGCTTAAACAAACAAATGAAGACCTGTTCTATTTAATGCAAATTTGGAGTTGACTTATGTTATCAAAAAGGTTCTGTAACTATTAAACAATTCAGGGAAATTTCCCTAAATCTGTACTGATTATTGGGTACATTCACTTTGTCCATTTCTGGAAAGCATCAAGTCTTCCTGCTGCTATGTGCTGAGCACCCTACAGCTCCTATTGTTGCTGTTGAGTCACAGGTAATACTGACCCTCGATAGGTACAGTGGCACCCCCTGGCTCTGCATGTCTCTGCAGCTCCTCCTGTACTTTCTGCCCTCTCATCAAGCTTTGGGAGGGTGAGGGAGTTGAACAAGCACATGGACTTGTGTGAGAAGAGACAAATTCCACCATGACGGAGGACAGAGTGGAAGTAAGACCTAACATTGATGGTATTGCATCTTCACCACGAGGAGGAGTGTGGTACAAGGCTATGGGGCAGGGTTACAAGGCACCCACACTTTCAGGATCTGAGCTGCACCCCAAGTCAGCATTTCAGTGCACTAGACAAGTTTCCTAGGCCAGGTTCTACTGTGCAAGGTTCACCTGAGGCCAAAGAGGACACACACACAAAAAAAAAAAAAAAAAAAAAGTTGTCTAATAACAATTTGAGTCCAAACAGACCTGGTAGGTACATCATTTGAGCTGACACAGGCATACTCTCACTGATGTGCTCTGCAGCGATGAGCGTTAGGCCACAGAGAGCAATTTCAATGAGGCCTGACATGACAGCATAAGAGGGTTTTGCAGGATGATACATGTTTAGTGGTGAATCAGGGCATCTGAACTTCAGGGGTGAAGAGTCTGTTGCTGTGCAGTCATGAGAGTGGGCAGGAAGGCAGCGTCTAGCCCCAAAACACACTCCCTTATCATCATCATCATCACCCATAGGTAGGGTGTGTGGGTGCCTGCGCCGTCACCCCAGCAGCTCTGCCACCCTCAAGCACATCGAGCCACGATCACAGACTGGGATGGGGGAGTGAGGAGAGAAGGGAGCAAGCCCAGGCTGCATCACTGACACCACAACGTGGTCCATGTCCAAGCATCTCCACATGGTCATGGCAGGAGCTTGTCTCCATTGGGCTGCCTGCATGGTGTGCTGGAATATGATCATTGCTGCTCTTCTGCAAAATGTGTTTTATTCTTCCTTTTGGTAATGTATTTGCTCCTTGCACACTTGTCTTTGAACCAGAACCACTCCACAAGCAGATCACATAACATGTTTTTCCAGCCCAGAAGCTGATTCCCCTGTGCTAAATGAACTGTTGTAACCTCAGTGTTTCCCTGGAGAAAATTCCTCTGTGTTTTGCCTTGCATATAATTCACATGGGCTGACACAAAGTTCTAGTCTGCGAGTAGAGTATGCAGCGTTTGGTACAGTATGTGTACAGTACGTGGCTGTCTGCAAAGCGCCACTGCATGTACATGCCTGGGATCAATTATTTTCATTGAAACAAGAGAAGCCGCATGATGAGTAAACCATTAACTATGACATTTTATTCCCACACTTGATGAATATATGCAACAAGATATACTGCAAAAGGACTCTTTAAAAACAGACTTTAATGCCAAGCATACTGAAGTCATATTTCATCTCAGGAAAAGGAACTGGGGCAGATATTAACGCCTTTGCCTCAAATCATAATGTCAAACTTAAGAGGGAAAAAAAAAAAAAAAAAAAAAAAAAAAAAATTTTCCTTAACCCTTTAAAACATCCCACTGCTGCAGAGGCTTTTATTTACAGCACCACACCCCCCCACCCAGCAAGGGACGTGTCTCTGCTTGTACCCCCAGCACTGCCCCGCTCCCCAGGGCACCCTGGATACCCATGATGTCTGGCCAGGCTAGGCACCAGCCACGAGTGCCACCAAAGTTCTCAGCCGTTCCTCACCCCACTTTGTTAGGCTGACTTGTCCAGAGTGTATTTTTTAAGTGTTAAAGCTTTAAGAGGCTTAAAGTGATAAAGTATGCGGATAGGGTTTAAGCACATCTAAGCCTTTGAATGGGATCAAGCTGCGTGCAAAGTACCAGCAGCCTGTGCCAGGCACACGATCTTATCTTTGCCACCCTCTGTATTATAACTCTCTTCATGCTCATTGTGTAATAATAACTGTAATGTGAATAAACGGAGAGAAATGTCACTGCACCAGGCAACAAGTCTTTGCTTTATTGTATTCCTGGCATCTACTGACACCTGTAAATAGACACACACTGGAACACATCCTTGATAAAGGAAATGTAGTGCTTCTCCTCCTCTCTATGTTTTTTTGGTTGTTGTTGTTTGTTTGTTTGTTTTTGTATTTTATTTTATTTTTGTGAACAGTCCCCAAAGCTAGGAACTCCCCTATTTTTACAGCTGGTAGGATATGACCTGCCAACCCACTCCCATTAACAAATCTAAGATGCAAAACCCAGCTTAGCAGACTGCCCTCTGCAAGCTTGCTTGCTGCAAGCTGAAAGTGTGTCTCCAGCTGCAGTACTCCCATCACCTTAATCACCTTTCCATACAGAAGGTTGTTGGGCTCTCCTCAGTTGAAATTGTCCCATTTTCCAGATGCTTAGGAAGTTGGAGGACAGGTGTGGTTGGCTCCATGCACATGGCTAAGGTATGGCTCAAGGAAAGGGTACACCTAGATTTCAGTCCTCACCTTGGTTGGTGTTAAAGTACCATACAAAATGTCCTTAAACAAGACAACTTTAAGGCACATCTCACTCATGCAATGTCCCTTTAGAGGTTGAAAAGAGCCCTTGCTCTGTATGCGAGATCTTACAAGCTCAGCTCTCCCTTTGGACCAGAGACGTTCTAAACTCCAAAGTGCAGTCCTAGAACCACAGAATGGTTTGGGTTGGAAGGGACCTTAAAGATCACCTATTCCACCCCCTTGACATGGGCAGGCACACCACCAGACCAGGTTGCCCAAAGCTTCATCCAGCCTGGCCTTGAACACCTCCAGGGATGAGGCAACCACAGTTTCTCTGGGCAACCTGTCCCAACACCTCACCACCCTCTGGGTGAAGAATTTCTTCCTAACATCTAATCCAAATCTCCCCCCCTTTAGTTTAAAGCCATTCTCCCTTGCCCTCTCACTACACCCCCTGACAAAGAGTCCCTCCCCAGCTTTCCTGTAGCCCCCTTTAGGTACTGGAAAGCCGCTATAAGGTCTCCCTGGAGCCTTCTCTTCTCCAGGCTGAACAACTGCATCTCTCTCAGCCTGTCTTCATAGGAGGGGTGTTCCAGCCCTCTGATCATTGTGGCCCTCCTCTGGACTCATTCTAATACTTCCATGTCCTTCTTGTGCTGGGGCCCCAGAGCTGAAAGCAGTACTCCAGCTGGGGTCTCACGAGAGCAGAGCAGAGGGGGAGACTCACCTCCTTCCACCTGCTGTCCATGCTGCTTTTGATGCAGCCCAGGTTATGGGTTGGTTTCTGGGCTGCAAGTGCACATTGCCAGCTCATGTTGGCAATAGTAAGTCAGGACCCTATCATGCAGAAAGGATTTGAAGTCAGCCCTTTGGTGGGTATCATGGACACCTCCTGAAGAGTTGTCACTGAAGTTTCTGAGAAAAGGGAAACTGGGGAATCTGGTGATGATGTAAAGATGCATGAACAACACCTGTATGGGTGCACCTCCATCTACCTAACAGGAGAACAAGTGACTGAGCCTTTGCTGAAGTTGTTTGGACCAGCACAACTTGTCCCTTGCAGACATAAATCACTGTTATCTGCAGCACTGCATGAGGTATGTGCAGAGCCACACGTGTTTTGTACATGACTTCACTGTCCTCACTTTTGGAAAAGACCCTGTCTAGATCCCCACTCAGCTCTGAAAAATGATTGAAGGCTGAACGCTTGTGTGCTCCCTATTTGGGAAGAGCTGCATTCAAGTGCATTGGTTCTGCACCTGTTTCAGCATCCTTAAGTCTGATGTTTCAAGAGGAGCCTGAGAGCTGGACACCTAGCTCCCATTGGGTTTTGACTCTTTTCTTAAAAACAAAAACAACAAAACCAACCAAACAAAAAAAAATCTCATTTTGCAATGTCAGTAAAGTATGTAAATGTACGTGTGTAAATGTACCTGGTGGATAAATGTACCTGGCACGTACCACAGGGACACTGCACTGAAGTGGACAGCTACATGGCAATAAAGCCATGGTGACGTTGAGGTATGAGAGCTGTCTTCTGTGCCATTTCAAAGAGAGAACATTCATCCCAGGGGAAAAAAAAAAAAAAAAAAAAAAAAAAAGTCATTAAACTAGTCATGAGTATACAGAAACATTGATTCTCATGTGTAGTTTTAGGATCAAACATGTTGGTGGGGTTAGAGAGAAATGGGCTTCGTGCAGTAAAATCCAGAGAGCAAACACACACTGAATTTTCCAAGTACTGAAAGACAAATAACAGATGTATTCATTTGACTGTCTGAAATAAAAACTGGGGGAAAAAAATAAAAGAAAGCTTCTCAAAACAATATATATATATATAAATATTAATGGCTGACTGAAAATAAATTGTTTCAATTCCATGTACTTACACATCTGTGTACTTTCACATGTGTGATTTCAAAACCTGGGGAGAGATTTCTCTTGCCCAGGGTGGCTGCTGATCACTTCCCAGCTGCCATGAGCCCTGCCATTGCTGCGGAGGTTATCTGATGTCCACAGCATCTGCAATAATGCAGAGCATTCTGCTGTCCTCTAGAGGTTTGGATTTAACCATGAGTAGTCCTGACACTGCCTTTGAGGGGTCCCAGACATGCCACCTAAGAGATAAACAAATACCCACCGAGGGGTTGGCTGCCTGTAGTAAGATGCAGTAATACTGTTCTTCACTCCTGAACTCACGTGGTTTAGGTGTTCATACAGGGGACGAGAGAGGCCGGCCAAATCCTCACTGTGACTTGCATTTGGGTTTGAGCCAAGTTACTTCTATCTTATAAATGCACCTCAACCATCTATCTTGCAAGTGACCTCAGAAACCATACCTCTCCCACTTAAATATTTCTTAATAAAGAATAACTATTTGATGCTTAAATTTTAACTGAGAGATGAGGACGGAAATGCTGTAGGAGCAGTAAGCTGTCAGCTGGGGACCAGGATCTGCTCCAGTGATTACTGAAATACTATATTCAGTATAGTATTACTGTACCATTACTATACATATATAATTACTCCAGGAAGAGACACCAGGACACAACCATGGAACATCCTCTCTGGCTGGTGGCTGGCACATTGCTCAAGGAAGCAGCTAATTCAGGTTCAAGTTCTTCTATGCAGACAGAGCAATTCACCTAGAGAACCCCAAGACATCCTGAGTGTTCATATGCTGATCATATGAGCAGAAAGGGAAAGGCCTATCGCAGCTGTCCCAAAGACAGCATGCCCAAAACACTTCTGTGGGCTGTTGCCTTAGTTAGCTTTACGGGGTCAGACCTCACCAGGCCTACATTTGTGAAAAGCACCAGCATTTTCAGAATGTGTCAGTTCACAGAAATACCTGCTCCTGCTCTAACTGCATCACACGCACATTTAAAGGGAGCCAAGAAGTGCCTTTGTGGCCCTGGGTATGCGGGCTGGTGTGCGATGAGCTCTGTGAAGGAGTGCTTCAGCGGAGACCACAGCCAGCAGGACCACACCACGGCTGCACTTCCCACATGTTCAGGGCTTGCTCCAAGGCCTCTTAGAATTAATGGAAAAGATTGCACCCTTATTTACTTGGCATGGAAGGGAATTTTGAGGCAGAGCGGTGAAATTATTGTACACCAAGGTGAGCCCGGGTGAAGATTGCAGGAAAGTAGCCAATTACTTGCTATCCTGTTGATACGAGGGCTGATTATACATAACCTCTAGTTCACTAGCTGTGCTGAGGCTTCATTTAAGGTAATTAGTTTCTTATTATGAAGTGGGATTCAGATATTACAGATAAAATCCTCCTCACCGAGTCTGCAGCAAGGGAATGAATCCCTGTGCCTCATACCTGGCCTCAGCTCTTGGCTGAGCTCTCACGAAGTAGAGTTGGGGGCCACCAGCATCACCTCTCAGCTCCAAGCAGCTATGGTCATTGGGCCACTTGTGAACATACAGATGTTCTCCATAAGAGTGATCCTGCATCCAGCCTGCACCCAGTATGGACAGGAGCTTGGATGAGAAGAGCAGGTGTGGGTTTTTTCCTTCATTCCCTCACAACACTGATGCCATGATGCTCTTCTGTGGCATGGCTGGATGGGAGCTCTATGTACACTCGTCTGTGCCATGGACATGAAGGGAGATTTCCCACATAATCTTATCAAGTTTGTGGGCATGCTCATGTCTATCCTGTCTTTATGATGCATGAATCCAGTAGTTTAACTTTCCAGTTTTGAGGTGTATATGATTATAAAAATATCCTGAAGTCAGCCCCTCCTCATGCACTAGGTCAGGCAATGGCTGATCAGTTTATTGTTGTGCAGACATCAGAGAATCCACACAGGAAAGTGGTACTGAAGAGGTTTTATACACCTTGGCTTTGTGGCATCAGAACTCAGTGGGCCCACATTTGTAAAAAGGATCAGAATTTTCAGTGTCATTTCCCCAAAAAAACGTGTTCCTGCTCTAATTCCACCCTGCTCCGGAAGCTCCATTTTTGCTTCTGCTGGCCCTAGCTAGTGCTTCAGAGCATGAGATGTCCAGGCTATTTTATCCCTTTCTCTTGTATATAAGAGAAGAAAATTTAGTAGTCTTGGGCCTCAAAGTGATCATGAGCCCTAGCTGGTGGGTTTTTGTTTGTTTGTTTGTTTTGTGTGTGTGTTTGTCCTTGTAAGAGGTGTCTTTGTAACCCCATTTTACTGATGGAAATGGATTCCTGAAGAATTAGCAATTTAAGCATCCCATTCAGCCACAGCTATGCACGTAAGCAAGTGGGGCCAGCTCTCACACCGCTTAGTCTTCTCTCTTCAGTTGTGAAACAAGAGCCTCGTCTCTTCCAAAGGCTGGCAAACAGCCCCTGTCCAAAGAGCACAGCATCACACGTTTACCTACGTCACCCAGAGCAGGGGGCAGCAAGCGGGGCCCACGGGTCAGCATCCTGTGTGACCCATGAGAGAGATAGGCCAGGATGTTTGCTTTCCTTGGCTTCTTTATAAAAGGGAAAACTCCTGCTGAGCCACAGCTTTGGAGGCTCCTAGTTCAGGGCAATTCATTTTGGTACCCTCTGAGCCCTGTTTTGCAGGCTTTGTGGCTGGGAAATGGCAAACCAGGTCTCCTTCAGAAACTTTGTAGGATGAGTTATACACATTATGTCCTGGTACTGGCTTGGAAATGAAGTGCAAGATGGAGCTTTGGACCAGGCTTATAAGTGGAGTGCGAGCCACTTCAGCCCCTTGCTTAACTTTTGCTGCTTTGCTAAGAAGCACACTCTTCAAATAACAGCTCTAAAAACAGAGCAGGGCATCCTGGGGACTGGTAAACTGGCTGGGCTGCAGTGACTTCAGAGTGCCACCTGCTTACATCAGCTGAGGGTGGACTAGCCATGAAAATATTGCTTATCCCAGAAACACAGAAAATACAAACTCTAATCGTCTGTCTTCTGCGGTACGAAGGCCGAGAAGGAATGTGGTTGTTTTCTTTGTTTGCTCTCTGAATCAGCGCGTTTGCTCCGTTTTACTTTTCTGGTCTCTTAAATGATCAGAATAGGCATTCTTCAAACCATAAAAAGCAAGTACCCGTTTTGCTGTGCTGTTATTCTCTCTAGCATTTGTTGCCATCTGTGTATTAAGGTACATCCTTTTAATGAAAACATCCAAGAAACCAGTCTTTGTTTGCTGATTATGCATTCAGGTATTCCAGATTTATAGCGCTCATTTAGCGTAATTGAAGCTTATGATGAGTACAAATTTTCTGCTAAAAGAAAAAGAGAAAATAGCAAAACGGTACGGGGCAGCATTCATGTAGAGATAAAGCAATGATTGTGTCATTTGTTTTGGAGGGTAGATTTGCTATTAAGCTGAAGTCTAAAGTAAGGTACATTGATTTACAGGAAATTGCTCACTTACACACATGTTAGACATTTACAAACCCTACTTCAGAAGCCCCTGAATACTGATAAGCCTTTGTGATTTCAGCCAAGTATGTCATCAGTAACATCAGTGTCTGTTTATAAACATTATTTATTCCTGATTCAGGTAGTCAAAGTTCAGGAAAATATTTGTCTTAGGTCTCTGCAAATGAATGGTTTGAAATTCAGTGACATTGCCCTCTTCAAAGGGAACTGAAGGAACCCCATCCTCTTTCCTAGAAAAGCCTCTGAGAAGCAAGGGAGTCAATGTGGCTTTCCTGAGAGGTGGCACCCTTCTTTATGTTTTCACCATTTAGTGGAAAAAATAAATAAATATTTCCTCTAATTGTCCCTTTGGATCTTGGAAGCTTTGAAAGATGTTTTCTTGGTCTCCTGGATTACTTGTGGAAGAGTTATATACATGAGTTGAAAGAATACATTGATAAATAAAATACCTCCCTATAATTAAGACAGAAAATCTGAACTTGGCCAGCATCCATCTGATAGCTGGAACTGGGACCTTTTTTTCCTGAAAGGCTTTGGTTGATTCTGAAGGGCCTGGTTTAGCAAATCACTTCAACACATGCTACTGCTAAGAAGATGTGCTTAAGATTTGCTGAAATGCATCCTAGACCTTGCTCATCCTCTTGTGTGTAAAACCACAGAAAACAACCTGGTTTTTGTCTGTCCTGTGCTCTGAGGGAAGAAGCTCCCTGTGGAGCAGGTGCTGTCCCCAGTTGCATTTCAGTACGAAGTATACACAATAATAAAATCTTGCACAAAGGCACAGATATGTGGCACAACTATCTGTTACTCTGAAGCAGGCGCTAGGAAGTGAATAATATAAATAATTACGTACTAGAGGGCAGAGGACAGACCACCATGATGCAAGCTTCCTCTGCTCAGAGGCAGTGCTGCAGTGGTTTCCTTCAGAGCTGGCTGCCCTCCTCCTGGGATTACTCTGGAGAGGACATTCCATGGTGTTTTCCTACTGGAGACCCTGAGATAGTTGGGGACCCCATAGTGCAGAAATGCATCAAACCAAAAATAATGCAAGATATTTTCTCCAGATGTGCCCATGTGCCTTCCTTGTGATGGCTGGGAGGGGAGCAGAAAGGTCTCTGGGGTTCCATCAGTGGTGCATGGGCGTGACCATTGGTGAGCCACCTCCATGCAGCTGTAGGGACAACTCCACAGCCCACTGAGGGTGTCTCTCCTGAGCACCTATTAGTTATAAGTCGGGTTTCCCCAAAGCCTGAGCTCCGCTATCCCTAAGCTTCTTATCTTTTCTCATATAACCATGCGTATGCTCATTAAGCACATTGGTGCCTTATCCTCATTAAGTGACACCAGCTTTTTTCTTCTTCCTGCACCAAAAGCTGTTGGGGGGAACAGAATGTAGGGGAGGATTTGCTGGTTTGTATTTTATCCCCTTGTCAATCAATCAGCAACAATCCCATTCAGATAATAACAAAAGAATGTGTCTGTGCAAATCAGTAACTGTTCATCAGGCCCTGTGAGAACCTGCTGGGACTGAGCTTGAGATCATTGTATTGAAATACCGTATGCTGGCTGAGCTAATGAGCTGTACGAGCAACAGGGAAGGGAATAAGAAGAGGAATTTTTTCCCCATAGCCTTTCCCCATAGCCTTTCTAGACCTCTTCAGATCATCATTTTGGTTCTCAGCATCTCGCCAGAGCTCTATGCCTGAAGCAGATGTGAATATGTATACATATAGCTACCTGAATGAATGTATGTATATATGCATATATATACCCCAGGGGTGAATTTGAGTGGACACCATTATGGTACAGGTTTTGATACACCGTTTTGCACTCAGTCACACCTCTGCCATCAGCAGATAATTTGGGGGCTGTTGTAACCTTCCAGACCGTGCACATGAGGTGCCAGCACCAACTACCCCTTTTGAAGCAACCACAACTCTTCAGGAGTCACAGAGGCATCACCTGGGGGAACATCCTGCTGCCTGCAGCTGTCCTTTAAATAAAGGGAACCCAGTTCGGGGGTCATCTCCAGCATTTTGCAGGTAGCACAGGAGGAATAGTGAGTTTGTTGCTTTCTCAGCTTCACAACAAAGCTATCCAGTTCTAAAATTATCAAAGTGAAATGGAGGCTTATGAAACGTGTGTGGGTGTTAATGGAGACAGAACCATTCTTATAACTGCCTTAAAAGCTATTTCATAAAATAGTTTCATTGTCAGGGACTTTAAACATACACGATTAATATCTTAACTGACTGTACCTCATTTTGCATTATCTCAAAGGACACATTTATGAGATGATACACACTATTTAGTCTTTATAATGCTTGCATCTGTAGCTGGCATGCTTTGGGAGAACTTTACTATCATTGCTAGTTATAGGAACATATTAACTTGCCATAAAATACAAGAAATAAATTAAACAGATTCATAAATGTGTTAAGGAACTAGCTACTATATATAAGCCACCAAAACAACCTGAAATCTATATGAAGTGAGGTAAATATTGCTTAGAGATATTAAACAACACATGTATAAATTATCTTAGTTTAAAGCATCCTTGAGACTACCAATTCTGTTTTGACTTGTAACATAAGGTTGTATATTTTATCAAAATACTTTTACTGAAAATGTTTAGATTTTAAAAATATGTTACAAATATTTTACAGATTTCCCATTCCATGAAATTTCATTTTAAAATTTGAAATAGTATTATTAGGGCATCCATCCATTTTATGAGGTAGTCTCTGTGTGTTCAGGAGGAAAAATATAAAAATGCTAATTATAGGATGCCTTAAAGCATAATACTTTTTCAGAAATCTTTCATGCCCAGTTATAGTCTATGCACTTCAGTGTACACATCGGAATCCCCCTACTTGCTCATGTATAACTCATTGTCATAACTGTGGGATGGTCAGGGTAATGGAGACCTTTTCTGCAAATGGACAATGAAAGCTATTGTCTTCCTTAGTCTTGAAAATCAAAGACAGAAAGATATATTTGGTTCCTCTAAATATATTAAGGTAAAACACCAAAAAGATCTTTCATCTAGTGGGAAATATTGGCATAGTAATAAATACACACATGTTAAGAAGATAGGAATTGTACCCGAGGTCTATGCAGCTCAGAGATCCTGCTTCTGATGTAGTAATGCTTAGGGAAAATATAAAACCTTTTCCAGTTGAACTATCCCCAACACCCCTCAAATATTAAAGGAGTCAAGAATGATATTACAAAGCTCTGAGATTAAAGAGAGAATGGGAAGCCCCCAATTTTCTCAGAAAGAAAAGGTAAGCCACCCTTGCCTTCGAAGATCAGCACCAGACATCTCTCCACTGACCTGGCAGCAGGTCTCCAGGGCCTCGGGGGGAAGACCAGTCTTCAGTCTGGTCTGAAAGAGCAGCGGGACTGTCGTACAGAAAAGACATTGAGTCACAAAGCTAGCCCTAGCCTTATCTGGCAAGGAATTAGCTATCTTTATTACCGTTTTTGGAGGCAAGAATATTTTGTACTTCTGGAGATCAAATTCTTAAAGACTTATTAAGTTAATTCTTCAGAATAAGTCTTTAAGACTGATGATACCTGCCTTCATGTTCATGTACCTTATATAATAACAGTAAAACGTTAGAAGCCCATTTAAGACATCTTCTTGTGTTTAAGAGAAAGCTTTAAAGCATGTTAAGCAATTCATATGTTTTGCAGTGACTCTTCAGCAATAATAAATTTTAATCGTTATGGAAATTAAATAATCTCAGTATGGCAGGCTGGAGAAATGAGCTGACAGGAACATCGTGCAGTTCAACAAAAGCAAATGCTGAGACCTGTACCTGGAGAGTAGAAATCTCATGTACTAGTAGATGTTGGAAGCCAGATGGTTGGAAGGGATGTTTGCAGAAAAGGTATTGGGGATCGCGGTATACACCGTCCCTGGGGCTGTTCAAAGAAAGGTTGGACCTGGTGCTTAGGGACATGGTTTAGTGGGTGACATTGGTGGTAGAGTGATAGCTGGACCAGATGATCTTGGGGGTCTTTTCCAACCTGAATGTTTCCTTGATTCTCTGTTACACTGATGAGAGGCTAGAGCCTGAGCTGGAAAATGTCATGTGGAACATGTGGAACAAGGTAGATAAGGCTGCAGTGTTCTAGGTCCTGCAGTTTTGCCACCTAACCTAACCCATAACAGTGGCCTAAAAGAAAGCTGGAGAGGGACTCTATCAGGGAGTGTAGCGACGGAACAAGGAGTGATGGCTTTGAACAAATGGAGGGGAGATTTAGATTAGATGAGATGTGAGGAAGAAATTCTTCCGCAGGCCTCAGCCCTATGATTGGCGCAACAGCGGCATGGGGCGAAGGCAGCAGGATCAGGCAGACAGCCGCGGGGAGCACAGGCATGCCTATCATCCGTACCACAGAGGGGGACCCAGCCAGGGCCATAAAACAGATGGCAATGTCGGACCCACGTGTGGAAATCAACATGACAGTGCACGTAAGCGTGGAACTGGATGACCCCATGGTTCGGCACCCCAGCCTGGAAACCTTACAGATCGAAGGCATCCCGTTTGGGCAGTCCTGGGCAAGGACTGGCTTAGCCTTCTGCCCAACACCGAGGAGCCATGGAGGTGGATCCACCAGCAGACGTGGAGGAATCGATGGAAGTGGATCCACCTCGGCCAGAACAGACCTGGGACTCCCGCAGCATGTCTTTGCTCTCTGCTCTCCAAGCACACAAAGAGCATCACAGGAGTGCCTGGTCAGACCCCTACTCGTTGTCACACAGGCTCCATCCCAAGCATTAGCTCGGAGCCCCCAAACACCATAGAAGTCCTGCAGGCTTACCTGCAAGACGTCCTGGCAATAAACCACTCTGTTGTCAATTCTCAGGGGTTGTGTGAGTGCTTCTTCCCCATCCCCCAGCCCTTGTGCCAGAGGTGGCATCCCTTCTGCACGTCGAGGAAGAGCACAAGAGAGGACCCAGCTTCCTTTGGGCTGCTGTGCTGAGGTGACAGGAGGAGTCCCAGAGGGCCACCATGCACCTCTAACATTTGTGAAAATAGACTGAGGGGTGAAAATAGGAGTGTGTAACCGATTAGAGGTGGCTAATTTCTTATCCTAGGGGTGAGTTTCTCTAGCTGAGTACTTGGTAACAACAGAAGTGGAGAAGGCTGAGGTACACAACACCTTCTTTGCCTCCATCTGCACTGGTAGGTGGGCTTCCCAAGCCTTTCATTTTCCTGAACCCATAAATGGAGGCTGGGGGATCAAATCCCACCCACTGTAAGTGAAGAGCAGGTTTGAGACCACCTGATGAATCTAAATAGGTACAAGTCTATGGGACCTGACGACATACATCCCAGGATCCTGAGGGAACTGACTGATGTAGTTGCCAAGCCTCTCTCCATCATAGTTGAAAAGTCCTGGCAGTCGGGTGATGTCCCTGGTGAGCGGAAAAAGGGAAATGTCATGTCCCTACTCTTCAACAATTAAAACAAAGAATTGAACAAAGAGCAGTACTCTGCACAATTAAAACATTCAGGAGAGATTTATTCTCAGAAAGAGCGGTCAGGCATTGGAACAGGTTGCCAAGGGAAGTGGTCAAATCTGAGGGTGTTCAAGGAAAGGTTGGATGTGGTGCTTAAGGACATGGTTTAGTAGGTGACATTGTAGTAGGGTGATGGTTGGACCAGATGATCCTGGAGGTCTTTTCCAACCTGAATGTTTCTATGATTCTGTGCCTCTTTGAGCTTGTTTTCCATATCTCAGTAAACCCAGGCACAAGTCATACACATGGCAATTTTTTCTAAAAGTATCATTTTCTCGTCTTTGGGGTTATGGGTGAAACCAAACAGCCTGTTGTGGCAGATGACATTCCTGTCTCCAGAGTCCTCTGGAGGACACTTGGATACAGTGGTGAGAAAGACCTTATAAGATCTTAGAAAGAATACTAGAGAGATCTATTGGAAAACATGGCATCTGCAGAAGGCATGCTCTTGCTGATCATGCACCAACCCATTTCCACTCCTTAGTATCCTTTACTGCTTTGATTTATACCACTGCAGAACTGCATCTCCTGTTCTACCACTGCTGCCTTCTACCCTCTTCCAGAACAGCCTCCCAAACAATTTGTCCTACTTAAATTTAGACACCAAACAAGGTAACTAAGTCACCAGTGTAGGTGCATAGTCAGTTAAAGGGAGACACCCCTCCAGAACGAGGTTGGGATGGTGTTTGGAGTTTCTTTCTTTTCCTTGACTGCAAGGTATATCTTAGGGCAATTACACCTCTAATTTAGACGCTGCTTCAGGGGTACTAATTGTAGCTAGGATGACTCATGCAGTATAAGAGAAAAGGTGTTATCAGCTGTCAATTATCTGTCAGTGTGGTGACATCTTTTTTAGCAGAAATGGCTTCAGGATTTATGTTTAAGGCTGCTCTGCATCCCTGTTGGCTAAGGGCCTACTTAAAGCTCCTGCTGCCACTCTTCCACCTCCCTTCTCTTCACTTTTGGGACAGGGAAGCTTGGCCTCACTGAGCATGTTGTTTTGCCTGCTAAACCTCTTCCAGACCCTCCTCCCACCCCTGTAAATGAATGCTTGCATTGGCTAGAAGCTATTTCCAAGTGCAGAAATGTCACAGCAAAGTTGTCTCAGGTCTGAGATATTTTATTTATTCATACCTCAACAGTTTGTTGCATCAGAGTGCTTTGCAAAGTTGCTTTTAGGTGAGGTACCCCAATTCTTCATTCCTGCAGCTCTCCACCATTTGAAGACAGTGACAGATTTCTGGATTTAAATACAGACAGTGTATTTTGAGAATAGCTAAAACATCTTGTGAAAGTCCACATTGTCCAGCTGAATCATACAAAAAGGGTGGAGAAAAGAAGGGAATTGTTCACCTTTTCAGAGCTATGCCTTCTAAACGATCTTCTGTCTTTCATCTTTGGGATTGTGTGTATTGGCGTTGCCTAAACCTTGCCTTGAACTCACAGCTTCTCTTTGCCTCTACAGATTGCACTATTTTTCCACTCTGCTTGTTGGGGTAAGTCTCCTGCTCATACACACAGGCTCAGAAATCCTAGTTGTTATTCAAGGCCAAAGCAAGAGACTTTAAAAGGTAAGCAATCAAATGGATATTTGAGGTTAGACACTCTGATAGTAGCAATAGCCACCCTGCTCTAAAAATATCTTGTAAGACTACATTAAGTGCCCAAGGAGCCTGTGTGAGAGCTGTTTTCACAGGAAAACAATGTCTGCGACTTTCAAGGCAAACATATTTGTTGTTTTGCAAAAACCTTCATCTGCAGAACTTCTCTATCTTCTCCTGTTGCCTCCTGCTCACAACCCCCATCATATTTTTGTTCTTCGCACAATTTAATGTTTATCTTCCTCTGCAAAAATAAAAGTCAGATGGGAAACTGTCTTTTATGGGCATTCCCACAGCGCATATTTGCATATTTGAATGGCATCTCAATGGCAGAGTGTTCCTCAGATAATCTGAAATCACAGGGGCTATGCAGGTAGCAATCACAGCACTATGTACAACATAGTAAGTTACTGTGCCAAGCAAGAATCAACAGCCTAGAAACAAAACACACCAGCTGAAATTGCAAAGGTTAGCTGGCAACTTTGCCCGAACAAGTATGTGTGGTCCTGCCTCCTATGAACTGCAGGTTAAAGGTCAATGGCATCCTGGGATGGCTATTTCTTTCTCTGATGTCCATCCACAACTAATTTCAGGTATATTTTACAATCCTGTGTGGACCAGCAGCAGAGTGATATGAGTTTCCAAGGAAGCCTTTAATCTGAAGATACTTCAAAAGTTTCAGAAAACCTTGATCTAATCTGACAAATTGCAGCACCTCCAGAGGATTCATTCACCTTGAAGCATTCCTTTTTCCTTCCCTTGTCTTTTTTTTTTTTTTTTTTTTTAATGCTCAGTCGTGATGCGAGGAGGTGATAAAAGTGGCCCCCCACTGCTGACGTGAAAGGTATACGGTTTCTCCAGTGCTGATGTTCTGACAGCTCAAATAGTAAGCAGCAAGGATTTATTTTATTGTTGTTACTTTTTTTTTTTTTTTTTTCCCTGCCTGCGTGAGGGCTGGAACTGCATTCAAAAAGACACCACCAGCTTTAGACCACAGAAAGTGACAGAAGGGGTCAGTGGTGAAGTGACCACCTGCTGGAAACGCTGGTTCTTGGTGGGCCTTAAGTAACACAGGTGGGTGGAAGGTTTCTGTAGGAGAGGAAGATGCTAACACAAGCTTATGTATTAAAGTAGGAGCCAGGTGTTATATTTTCACAACCTCTGGCTTGCATCCAGCTTTTAACCTCTCCATTCCCCCCAGTTCAGCAGTGCTTGGCTCTCGCTGAGCCTTGGCTGGCTTTCTGGACAACTTCATTCAGCCGTGTTGATGCCAAGCAAAGGTCCCTGCTTCAAGGTTTTCAACTGGAACCACGCTTTCCTGGTGTATCTTTCTTGATAAACTAAAGCTAAGCAAACAGCCACGGAAACAGGTTTAAAGGAGCACCAATATAAACAGGAACATTTTGCTGCTGTTTTTACTTGGCAGGATCAAATGCAGCTGCCTGCCTAACTGGGTAAATAGGGAACAGGGCAGTGCTGCACTTCAGCCCTTTATCAGGGTTCAAGGCAAACTTTTCCTCTTTATTTTTATTTTTATTTTATTTTATTTTCCTTTCTGTGCATATTTTGGAGCTGTTTTTAGAAATTAATCTCTTTTTAAGTTTCAGTCTGGGTTTCTGGAAAATGAATTGGCTGAAACTGATTGTGAAATTATTCCCTGGCAAAAGGTAGGCAGGCATCATGCAGAAAGGCTGACAATGGAAAGAGGTTTTCACAAAATAAATACATAAATAAATAAATAAATAATAATTCCTGATTCCTTCCCTACGTACAGCGGTCTGGGAGAAGGAGCAAGCAGCAGGTGTCAGAAGTTCTCAAAGGGAAGCAGTGAGGAATCTGCCTTCACACAAGGTCCCCAGGATGGAGAGCATCTAAATGTGAAGAGCAATAAAGTCTTGCACAATGTTTATTCACAATATCAGATTCTGATATTCTCGTTCACCTTACACATGTCTGATGGTGCTTTAAAACCCACAGACACTGGCTTATGACACCTCCTTGTTGGCCTTCAGGAGGTTCCCTGTCAGCCCGTTTCTGCAGGGTGTCGAGGTCCCTCGGGCTGGCAGTGTGGCCCTCTGGTGAATCAGCCACTGACCCCAGTTCTGTAACGTTTGCACTCAGTGGACAGAAATTTGACATCAAAAGAGGTGAGCAGCCCCCTAGATCCCAGAGGAAGGTTGGGTAAAACCAGGAAATGGCTTTAATCGCCCATTATTCTTTTATGTGCAACTCATCTCCTGCAGCATAGTGCAAAATACCTACAACAATAGTGTAGGCTTAAAAGAACTTTACAGGTCTCAGTGTAAATCAGGACAGTGAGTACACTTTTTAATTGAAATTTCTCAGGTTTTGTTTACTATCTCTACCTTCTACAAATGCTAAAGTGCTATTCTGCTGTTTTGTTTGTTTTGTTTATTTTCCCCCCAATTACTCTTTAAAAGGAAGAAGCACAAAGAGTTCAGGAGTCTGGAGAAAACCATTTGTCCTCTCCAAATAGCACGAGTCCTGTTTCTTGATATCATTGGTAATAAATGGGAAAGACAGGAAGGAACATGCAGGAAATGCCTTCCCGGCTGTCTTGGCTGTCTGGGCTGGGTGATGTTGGAGGGGAAAGCACACAAATCCTGCTGCTACCCAAGGTCTGTTGTGCTGGGTGCCCCACACAGCAGTTGTAAGATTAGGGATGATAGAGGGATGCCATATCCTTCCTTAGCCTTCTCCTCTCTGAATTGAAGCAATCCAACCTTTTCAGTCTCTATTCAGAAGCAGCGTGCTCCAGTCTCTTCATCAATTAATTTCCATTCTCTATAGCATTTTTGTTCCCCTATAGCCATGATCAGGTGCAGGACCACAGCTGCACACAGTACTCAAGACCCTTGCATGCAGCGAGGTTTCATAGCATGGCCATTTCTACCAGTCTGACAGGTATCTATACCAAAAACCAAAACCAGGCTCAAAACAGAGACTGCAACCAGTTCAGACAGGCTGAGAGGAGCAGCAAAATGTCTTTATATAAAGCAATGGTGAACAAGAAGTGGGAGAGGCACTGAAAAGAGAAGTTACAACCCAGTGAGCACAGGAAGAACATGGTGGTTGGAGTATGCCTTAGAGAAGGGAAAGACATACCAAGCAAAGATGTAATGCAGTGTGCTAAATTAATCATAGATGATTCCTCTGAACAAAGAGTCAGGAGATGGAAAACAGCAGAAAGGGCTTGAGCAGCTGCTGGGTGCAGAAAGAGAAGGAAAATAACTCCAAACGTTCTTTCCTAGGATTTGTGGTTTTTAAAGCAAAAGAATGGATGAGGTTAAGATAAAGAATATCCTCTAGTACAGAGAATACAACTTAATGATCCACAAAGTAAAGAAGTTGCAGAAAAATCCACCCTGAACCCTGTGTGTTTTTTTTTGGTTGGTTGGTTTTTGTTTGTTTGTTTGTTTGTTTGTTTGTTTTGTAGAAAGAAGACGATTAAAAGTAGTAAAAACAAACAGTAGCGCTACTTAAATTCTGATTACCACAGGCTAAAATCCCAGTGTCAATGTCTGTGATTGTATGAAAGCAATCTAATTAGTCACAAGTGACTAGGGACAGGGATTAAAATCAGGCACTATGGGAGAAGGTTAAAACATCCTGGCTCCAGTCTGTGGCAGAAGACGGCTCCAGGAAGAGAGCAGGGGGGCAGTGAGGCTTTACACGGGAAGCGGGGTTTATGGGGGAAACTGCTGCAGGGACAAAAGAAGGGAGTCCAAATTGCAAGAAAAATGGTGCCAGGTAATTCTGACAGAGAGAAGATAAGGCCAGAAGAAGATAAGAAAAGAGGAAAGGGCGTTTTAGTGTAGAACATACTTTCACTCTTAAGGCAGAAGACCTTGAGAATTTATGAGGACACTTAAATAAATATCTGTGCGAAGCGTCCCACCGGTACTCCCCATCACCAGCTTAGCAATGGTGTGGCAAAGTGGACCTGAAGAGTGTGGGGCTGGAGAAAGCCAACTCTTCTCTGGAGTAGAAGAAACAGTTCTCTGGATATTAGACATAGCTCTGAGTGAAAGCTTTTATCTGGCTGGGTGGAAATGAAGAAATAATCCCTCTCCATGAACACAGCAGCCAGACAATAAGCAGGGCATTACACCTGCAGTTGCCCTAGGTGGATATTTAGGCAGGACCAAAGCTGTGTCCCTGTGGGAGTCGTTACCACTGGAGTTATGGTCCACTGAGGGCAAACATTCAGGTTTTTGTCCTGGGCTACCTTCTGTGTCGTTTGATGTTAAGCATTTTTTTTTTTTTTCTGGCAGTTAAGTACACAGCTATCCTTACTGCCTTGCTACCTCTTAGTCCTTGCTAAGTGGCATTTCAGATGAGGGCAGTGACCTGGCATCCATCCGAGACACCGCTGGAGAGGCAGAATAAGAAGCGCACGCAACCAGATTTAATCTTGTGCTGCCAGCGGGTGCTACGGGATGCGCGGTGCGGGCTGAGCAGAGCCTCCTCGCCAGCCTCCTGCCGGCTGTGGCCAGATAAGGGCACAAACGGAGCGGAAAGATTCAGATTAGACCAACAGCATCAGGGTAATAAAAGATCTGCTTATTCAGTGCTGCGGTTTTGGATGGGAGAGCAAAGCACAGGGCCCCTTTCCTCACACACGCCTAGGTTCAGCCCCCTCCATCCCGCCGGGGCCCACGGCTATTCTCGGCTCCAGCCGAGCTGTTCACGACACCCAGAGTGGGGGAACTGAAGCACAGAGATTAAAAGTGAACTTCCCCACCAGTTATGACCACCAGGAACGTAACCCGGATTTCCTGCTGTGCAGTTTGGGGCTTTAACCACGAAGCTTTCCTGCAAAACTGTCCCTTGCTTATTCCCCCCTCTCCAAGCAAACTCACCAGCAGGCAACGCCTGCTCTCAGCACAGCATTTAGCCCAGCCTCACCTCCCTTTCTCTTCCCACATTGCTCAATACCTGCAGCCATCTCCCCCAGAGGCTCTCCGGAGCTGCCCCCCTCCTGCGCAGGGTCAGCACAGCCCCCCACATGGCCCCGTGGCTTTGCAGGATGCAAAGTGCAAGGATGCATCAGTGCAAGCTGCGTGGCTATCAGGCTTATGCAAAGGGGAGCGTAACTCTGGCGCTTTCTAAATAAATGCTTGACTTCTGGGTTGTTTTTTGTTTGCTTGTGTCTGGCATGTAAACACCTGTAACATGTATCTTAACATTTCTGCCTTCTGATATAGATGGGCCTGTCTGAGGTGTCATTACCCGAAGCCTGAAAAGCCTTTATTCTTGCACACCGGGCTCTATTTTTAACACATGCCACGCTCCTTTGCTTGGGAAGGATCACCAGCTCCAATTTTATGCCTCCTCTCTCCCCCACTTCTTAGAGCAGCTTTTGGAGCAGCTCCTGCTCGTTACTGCCCCGCAAGCAGTACCAGGAGCATCCTGGTGCTACCTGCATCACACCCGTCCCGCCTGCCAGCCCCGTTACATCCCTGTCCCTGTCCCTGTCCCCACCACCTGGGCTGCAACCGCCTCCTTTATCTGCCCCCAACAGCCCTTCCTCCATCCTTGCACCCTGCCAGCAGGGTCTAGAGCAGCTTCCTGTTGTATTTTTGCTGCCTCTTGTATCTTAATTCCTGCCTCGAGTAATCTCTGCCTCCAGTGAGCATCTGCCATGCCCTGTCTTTCTGCAGCTCACATATCTTGCTCTGCCCTGTCCCTCTCTCTTCCTCCTGTCCTGCTGAATCTCTTCTCTACCAGCTTGGGATTTTAGTGTTTCCTGTCCTCGGGAGTTGGGATCTCCAGGCAGTATAATACAGACTGCCAGAGCAATTTGCTTTTGATCTGATTTCTTTCAGCTAACTCCGTTTCACTCATAGCCTACCTTGCACATGCTGGTTCCCCTGCTCCAGCAAAACTGCCTCTAATCATGGCTGCAGCTGGAGCTGTTCACAAGGAATCGGCTATGTGGGCAACACATTTAGCAGCTGCAATATTAAATTACAGCAGGAGAGTCAGAAAAGTTGCAAATGTTTTATGTATTATTCCTTGAAACTAAAAAGAAGAGGTTTCATAAGAAAATGCACATCTAAATTCGCAGCGCTCTGTGTATTTCCATAGGCTTAGGAGAAATCAGGACATCTAGTGAAGATTATGCTTAAATATACAGACCGTTAAGAAATACGTTGTGTAAAGTAGATACATGGGAAAGGACCACGTCTGAGGAATTCCATGTTCCATACTCTGTTATTTAACACAACGTAGCAGCAAGGTCCAAGTTAACACAGTTTATCATGAAATCCACCTCTTTTTCCTTTCAGGAGGGGATACAAAGGTAATGCAGGGACTAGATTCATTTTAACTGAGGTTAGTAAGAGTTTCTTTGAAAGCAGGAACAGCAGCAGATAAAGATGTTTAAACTTTGCTCGTAGTTTTAACACACTTAAATGCAGCAGTAATCAATTTCCATTGGCTTGTTAGAAACCAGTCTGTCTTTTCCACGGGGAGAGCTGGATTGGGAGTTTTCCTCTAAGCACATTTGTTAGACTTGCTAGTCCTCAGCCAGAAGAACATTATTTCTCCAACTTCAGTTGCACTCAGAAGTAACTCAGATGTGCTGGGACACTCTCAGAGATTGCTCCTAGACCATGCCTCTGCTGAGAGCCCAAACCTCAAATGAGTTCCAGCATCCCTCATCCCTTGGTGGTAGAGTTCATGAGATGCACATGCCCTCTTCCTTTGAAATCCCCTGTTTAATTTGAAATATACACACACAATAGAATTATTCATGTACTAAAATGTATGCCTAAATTTCTACAGCATCAAGAACTTACTGAAGAAATAAATTAAAAAAAAAAAAAAAAAAAAATAGATGCTCCCAGCCTTCATGCTCTGCCATGCCTCCCAGGTCAGAGTCACCTGTAACAGAGTCCTGGGCTGACTTTGGTTCCCACTTAGACAATGCTTTTAACAACTTTTCTAGACCAGTTTTTAGACCCATCATGACTCCAGAAAATACATCGAGGGTAAGTATACCTTGGAAGTTAATAACCTTTTGTTTCTAGTCTTAGGACATTAACAACACATTTCTGCACCCAGAAAATCAGGAAAATCAAATTCAGAAATGCTGGTGCACTCTCATTTCCCAGTAACACGCACTTACCTGATGAGAAAATGTCACTTTAGGGGGTGAGAGAAACGATACCTGTCAATTCCATGTCAAAGTAATCCCTACCCAACTTTATACGCTGGTGTCAGGTGGAGGTGAAGGTGGTAATTAAGGGCGCTCACCCTCATTTTTGGCTGTACATACTCCGTAGCTGAGACTTGCAATGCTCATGTCAAGTGGCATCCCAGATGTGCTGGGGAAATTAGTGCTCCAAAGGATCCTGGAGAGGTCACAACGTTTGCTTTCTGTCCAGAAAAATGCAGGCAGGAGTGTATGTATGTAGCTGGCTGGCTAAGTGCCCACTGAATTACTTTATTTCTGCCGTGGCGGTGGCATTTAAGGTCCTTTTAGGCCATGACCTGGGCTCAGGGCTCAGTCCAAGCCAGGACAGGTGGCTCGCTCTGAACTTCTCTGCATTGTCTGAGGGAGTAAATTAGCACTTCTGCAGCACTGCTGGTCTCTTCTGAGGTTGTTTTCTCCATCTGATCAGAAAAGCATCACTTTTTGCGCCAGTGCTGGGTTGCTGAGCTCTCTGGGAGCTATGCCTCAAACAGGAGCTGTCTTTGGCTCTTGGCACCTATTTTTTAACTAAAAGTTAAAAAATTACAGCACAGTACATCTGAAGTCACTCGTATTATATTAAGTACATATTTAATGACACTAGCCCTTGCGAAGCTGATGCCAGGGTTCAGCTGTAGACGAAGGGAATGTGGTAACTGCAACAGAGGGTCAGAAAAGGTGGAGTTGCTCTCCACACAGCAGCCTTGTTGTATTCTTTACTCCCTATTTAGCTTACAAATCTGCCTGGTTTGGTGAGGTTTTGGTTTTCAGCTCTTTCCCTTGTGATCTCCCTGGCTGTTTTCCCTCCCTAAAGTTAGCCTGAGTAAATGTTTGACTTTGTCCCCTAAGCCCCCGCATACCGTTGTGTAACCTAATAAACCCTTTTATTTCATTAGCACCAGTTTACCCAATGTTCCCGACTAATTGAGAGTGGATTTCCAAGAAGAAAAAGGAAGAACATGTTCACAACCACAGACACCTCTTCACCTGTTTACGAAAGACAACGCGGTTTCTGCGGCACAGGAAAAAAAATATTGACAAAAAAAATATATCGCATCTCACCTTACTGCAATTTTGTCAGTCCCTATCAGTTCCCTGAACTGAAAGCCGCATCACTCAGCGTTCAAACGAAAGGTAAAAATGCAGGTGGCTGTTTTCCTCTGCGCAGTGGGGATTAGTGGAGCAAATTCTGCACGTAGAGTTGCAGAGGGCACCTCCCTCTCCAGGCTCTGCTTTATGCGTGGAGGGGGCGGCTGCACAGAAGCACAGGGGAAACGAAGACTGTTGCTCTCTTGCTTTTAGCCACCTGCTTCAGCAGGCTGTCATCTTTGTAGGGAATGAGGAATCAGAGGGAAAAAGCAAAATAGTGTTAGAGGGGATGGGCCTGCATCCCAAGTCAGTATCCTGCTGAAATCTCCTTGACTTCCAGCATTACAAGATCTGCTGTGGCCAAAAAAAAACCTACAAAACCTCCAACTTGTCTCAAACAAAATTTGAACAGGCAGCAGGAGCTTGTACAGCATCTCATCGTGGGCCCAAAGCGTCTCTGATATGATACCGGCACCCAAAAAGCCAATTTGTTGTCTTAAGGCACCATTCAGAGGTCTCCAGAGGCCACCTGGCTCTCTGTGTTGGTTCGATAAGATGCCCAAATCCACTCAGTAAGTGCTCTGAATTGCCCTCTGTACTACAGCTTTATGTTCAGGCGTTGCTATATGGGGGTTGCACCTGAAGGAAGGGGATTGAAAATAGCCTCAGATCTCATCAAAAAACAAAAAAAAAAAAAAAAAGCAAACAAGAAAAAACAAACAACAACAACAAAACAGCCACAAGGACTAATGGGTAGTGCTCCTCACTCTGCTGTCTAATGCATGAACTTTGTGAAACAGCTTTTGGTCCTTCTGTCATTCTGGATGACATAAAAAATAAATATCAAAGGCCTCCCTAAAGTGATGTAGGGGAAAAAGTGTAAGGGGAAAGCCGTCATGCTTATATCATTGCTGTGATACCCTTGTGCACCGCCAAGCTCTCTTGCTCTTTCTGGCATGGCCTGACTCGATGCAGGGCCATGCCCTGTACTTCTGGCAAGCTGAAACCCCTCTGGGCAGCCGGCCAGACGGGCCAGCCTTGGAGGCACCCTGTCCTCAAACAGGGGACAGCATCTCTGGGGTCAGAGCCTTTTGGAGCACTGTTCCCAAGTGCCCTGGATGCTGCGCTCAGGTCATTGTGCTGGAAGTCCCCGGGGCATGCTGGCTCCTTGAGCATTGTCACCTCCCTTCTGCTGCTGGGGGATGGAGCACCAGATGCAGGTTTCTGGCTGGGACACTGCTGGGGATGGATCCTGAGAGGAACAAATGTTTATTGTTTCCACAGTGTGTAGACACAGAGCAGTAGGGGGCAGGAGGACACGAATCTGCTTCGTGAGCTCGCCAGTGGGGCTGTGGGAGCTGGAAGCTTGGGCCTCTCCTCACTGGCATGTCCAGGAGATCCAAGGACTTGTGAAACTTCTGGATGCAATATTTCTGGATCAGAAGTGGCACGTTTGGACAGTTTCTACAATGCAGGGTACAAAGAGAACCAAGGAACTGGGATGACCAGGCAGAACAGATCAGACAGTAGGGACAAGACCCTTTCTTAAGAATTCCTCCATAACCTGGCCCTTCAGAGGACATTTTCTGAACCATTTCTAAGGGAGAAGGATCTTTAAGAGCTGAGCCAGTCTTTTGAGAGCAGCGAGTCATCTTCTGCAAATCATTCATAAATTCCTACTTAAAGTTCACAAGGCTGCTAGGCTACAAACAAGGACACCAAAAACATTAAGGGAAAAAAAAAAAAAGAAAAAAAAAGAAGAAGAAGAAGAAGAAAGTTAATAAAATGTGTCCTCTTCTGACTCTTACCCACTTCTGACTCTGTTCTTTCAAGGTCAGCTGCAGATCCAGGGGATGAGCTCACGTCCTCTGCCTGCAGCCTGGCACTGCCCCGCGTCCCCTCGCAGAGCCAAGCCCAGGCCCGGCCTCAGCAAGCGCCAGGCCCCGCCAACCTGCCCTCGCTCCATGCGCACGGCCAGGGCCCGACGCAGGGAGCACTGAGGCCGTTCTGTTTTCTTCCCTCTTCGCCTTCTCCACAGCTCCCGGAATGTGTTTGCATATGGTGGAAAAAATGCAAGGAGCAGCAAGAGGCGGCCGGGCACGCTGCCCTCCCGGCAGCGCTGGGTGCCAGAGCCAGGCCGGGGACGGGGCCACCACCAGCCCGGAGGTCGGGGGAGCCCCTGGTGCTTGCAGCAGTTGAGTGGCCCAGGGACGAGCTGAAATTTTGGGGTGTTTCATTCCAGAATTTTAAAAGGCAGATGTATCTTCTGCACCATCTCCATGAACACAGGCTCGCAGCGAAGGCTGTTTTGGTTGAAGGCTGGCTGGCAAGGCCCACAGTCTGTTGTACAAACTTTTGAGCCCATCTTCTCCTCCCCGTTTTGTTAACGGGTATCTTTTATCCTGTCCTAAGCAACAGCAACAAGACTAATTAGTTTAACGAGTACAACAAATGGTTTTATTGACAAGAAAGAACCCTTTGAAATATACATTAAATTCACAAAGGATTAAATTACGCCCTATTATCCATTTTCCATAAAATAAAGATTACTTTGATAAATCACGACTAATGTTATCTTTGGCTGATAAGAACCCTGTGCTTATTTGTGTGGCTTCTATAAATAGTGTGTGCTGATTTTTTTTCTCCCTAAATATAGTTGATGATACAGTCTGCCAGGCATTTTCCTGCAATTTGACAATACCACATCTGTGAACGAGGCAGCAAATGAAAGCTTCATTGTCTGAATATGAAACATGCAACCGGATTTTTTTTTTTTTTGTCAGCCCCTTTACAGTAATCTATCAAACATATTTCAGCCATGTCTTGCTTGAGCAAGGTTTCCTTACTGCTAAAGCAAAGTAGTCAAAATAAGCCTTTTTTTTCTTTTTTTTTTTTTTTTTTTTTCCTTTTAAGAGAAAAAAGCCTTTGTGGTTTGTCTTTCCATTGTATGCCAAGCCAATTGTAGCACAAGGGGTTTGTACCCTCATTTGGGCCGTAATGTAGGGATAAATGCCCATTGCCAGGTGTCTTTTTCACTTTGTCTTTCCATCAGTTTGCCCCAGGGGATTCTGGACATTACCAACGATTTACCCACGTTACCTTTGAGGGGTTGGACAGTTGGTCAAGGACTGAGGCAGAAGCAATGGCTTGGGTTTTAATCCATTTCTCCCCACACCACCTCTACATCAATGGCTTTTTACTCAAAAACGCGAACAGCTGGGATATCTGCAGACCTTTGTGCGGTGAGAGGCACACTCACCTCTTCAGCAGAATTAAACTTTTTGAAAAAAAATAGCTTAATTTTGACAAACTAAGCTGGCTCCCTACCACGCAATGGATGGCTGGATACCTGTGGATTTGTTTTTTTCAGGTGTGCCACCAGCACACAGCCACGAGCCTGCTCCCAGCCCTGCAGCCTGCTCGGTTTGCTCCCAAAAACATGTGGTACCCCAGGAATCCTGGCTACGGAGCTACAGCTATTCAGTAGCCTGATCTGAGGGTTTCTGAGCCCTCCCAGGCCCATCGACACACAGCATCAGGCCACACCCATTTCACAGAAAATCTTGGTTTTCGTTTGGAATCGGAATAAAAACCCAGTGTCCAAAGCCCTTCCTCTAGGCAGGATGCTGTATGAAGGGCATGGCCTCCCCTGCCCTGTGGGACAAACATCCAGGTTTAAGTTACACTCATTTCCCATTTTTTCAAATTCTTTCAAGAAACAAATCAGCTCCAAGTTCAAGTAGTGTTTGTATGTCATTGGATGCTTCAAAGAACCTCATTTTACTCAGCTAGTTCCTAGTCAGCTAGGTACCGCAGTCGCAGGATTGTCTCGAGGTCTAGCTTGTGAAGTCTTCAAATGCAATGGGGGAAAGGACGTGGAGAGGCTCTGAAAACCTTTAGCAAGGAATCCCAATGTGTGAAGGAGTTAAGTTCTACCTTTCACTTCTACTGCCGGTTTCTTTCCTCTGACTCGTCAAACGTAACATCGGCTTAGCATCGATTTATGGCAGCAAGCCCTTCGTGGCTGTTTTGGATGGGTGCCCTCGTCACACGCAAATGGCTCTTTTCGGCATTTTTCTCTCAGAAGCAGGTGGCAGCAGACTTCAAACAAACCCACACCCATGTCTGCGCTGCTTCTGTAGGGTGTGTTTTACTCGTGGAAATACGTCTAAGCCCTCCATTTCCTTTTTAAAATTTGCTAAGCTCCCCACCCCCTGGGTTGACTGCAATGTGACTCAGCAAGGCAAGGAAAGGGATTAAATAGCAGCTAGAGGTTTTTTGAAATGAATGGAAAAGGTTAGTGGTTCTGAAAGTATTTTCCTCTAACACACATTTCAAAAACTTTAATAAAAATAATTTAAGCCGAGTCTATTAACAGACAAAATTCAGGACTAGAGTCATAAATCTCAGGGAAGAGGGAGGAGCACTCTTTGCTACAAAAACCAATATATTATCACCTTTCTAAACCTCCTTAAGTTTCTCTTTTCCTCTATTAGAAAAGAAAAAATCACTGTGGCTGGGCTGCTGCAACTAAAACAAGGTTTATATGTTAGCTTTAGTGTGGTGTACATATTTAGAGAGAGGTGATGAGAAAGCATTACAGAGAAGACTGAAGACAGAGGCATTGCCACCAGTGCTGTTCAGTCAGGTCCAACTCAGACAATTGTTTGCTTGATACTTCTGTGCATGGTAAAGTCCTGGTATATTGATTCTGTTTCTGGGACTCATGTAATTGGAGGTCAAAGATAATGTCCCTAAGTAACAACTGGCTGAAGATCTAGACCTTGGACTCCTCAGGAGAGCTCTCACACGCAATTCACAGATCCACATCCCTCCTTGCTTGTTCTATCTCATGTCTCCCACGCTTTGCACTGATTTCTGTGCAGCTGCTAAATTCAGGAGAGAAGCATCAGAGCTGTCCCATTTCGAGCTGCACAACAAGCGAAGGGTTTGGGTGCTCTCCAGGAACGAGAGAGATGTTGATTCCAAACTCCTTTGGCCCAGAACCCAGTTTTCCCACTTCCCACAAAAGTGCTCGAAGCCCTTTACTCACCTACTTTCAGAACTGGGTCGTCTGAATGTCAAATGCAGAGCACGCTGCCTACTAGTGCCAGTATTCAAACACCTCCTTTTGCAGTTCTCCCAATCATGCTGCAGCTCAGCACATAATAAGACTCACTCTTTGAAGGCAAGCCCCTCTGTATGAAGTGTTTAAGGCCCAAGAGCAGATGTGCTGACTAAACCAGCCCAGGTGAGCATCTCTTGATGCACCGTGATACTCAAGTCAGCTCTACAACAACTGGTGTGTATACGGAACCAGTACTGCCTCCCATCACGATCCCATTCACTGCAACACTTACGGGTCTGAGCAATCAGAGGACTGAAGCATCACGGGTCCTGGTGTGGAAATCCCGGGGTGGTATTTGTAAAATCGAAAGTGTCATTTCTATCACGGCAGTTCTGATAAGTCAGAATCTCATCATCTTTTCCTTCCTTCTTGTAGGAAGGCAGGCAGAGGAAACACACAGAAGACACACAGAAGACAGTACATCAAATGCCTTTTATTGATGTATTTGCTCACTTGTGACCCTCTGTCATTTACTTTAACTGCGCAGACCAAAATTAGTGATTGATTTTAGTTTTTACAAGTTACAACTTCTATAGCCTTTGCATTGTTACACAGTGAAGATAAAATCATGGATAAGTCTCTAGGTGGACTCAAAGACAGGAAGCAACTTCTTACTAATCCTCATGCAAACTATTGAGTGATTACTTGAGATGGAGGCTGAGTGTAATTTGAGGAAAATGTTCATTCTTAAGAGTATGTTAATCTAATAATAAGCTAATTTATATAACCCTTTCACAACTAATGTAATTCTCACATATTAGATAATAATTATAGGCATATTAAGCAATATTAACATTATTAAACAACAATGAACAGCCTTCTGAATATATACTGTGGTAACACAAATTCTGAATAATTTAAGTACGTTACCTAGTTAAAGCATAATTCTCCATTACAATTTTCCTAAGCTTCTAGATTTTTTTTTCTCTTACAGCCCTAGTGTATTCAACAGAATAAACCTAACATTCACATTTACAAAAGAATTTATGCCTGATCCACGAACTCCAGGGACACTTACAATTTCAGATCGTTTTATAATATACTAACAAATTATGCCCATAAAGAAGATATTACAGTGTGGTATTACCACCAAAGCTGATTTCTGAGCACACTGGATCTAACTTGTGCAATGAGTTTTCCAAGAGACTAAAAGGCATTGTTGCTGCTATTCTCTATTTCTTGCTATTTCACGAGCATACACTAACGTGCAGACTTGACTGCCACTAAGCATACGTTTTATATGGGGAATATAATTATTAATAAAAGCATCCATCTTAAGTATATAACTGATTCAATATGAATGACTGCTCATCTCCCCCTTGATGCATACAAATAACTAATGGTTACACCGCTGTGCGAACGATCTTCCTAACCTACACTGTTCCTGGTCCCAACCTTAAGAGATCTGCACGCTTCAACTGATAAAAGGATCGCTACAGAACAACTGCACTAAAAAAATCTTTCTAGTAAAATAAAATTATAAAAATAACTTAAAGCATGAAGTTCCAGGTTATGTACATGCAAATTATTCAAGTATTCCTTTTTCTTACAAAAAAAAAACAAACACCAGAATAGCAACAAAAACAATGGATTAAATCTCTATATATATGAATTTTGCTTCAAAGATTTAATCAACGGGTTTGAAAAAATGCATCAAATATTCTAAAATGATTTATGAGCTGCAAAAGACTTGAGACATTCAAAGCATATCAGCTGTATTAAAATGAAACAGTATCAGTGTGTATTGATGATAGGCTGAGAAAAAGAGTGAAAGAACAAGGATAAAGAGCTAATAAAAATATTGGTGAGGTCATAAGAGACACTAGTTCAACATCTGGTCAAAAGGATTATGTATGGCAAGGAAAAGGCTTCTCTCTCCTTTAGTCTCTTTTTCAAAGAAATTGCATATTGTCAAGGTCCATTTCCATTACAGGAATACATTAAAATAATTTTTAATCTATATTCTATTTTCTGGCCTATAGGAGGCATTCAAAGACACAGGAAAGACTCAACTTTTGCCGAACAGATTAAACAAAACTGCATTCCTACATATTTTAAGCATATAGTTATACATCAAAATTCAAAACAGAAAAATAATTTAAATACTCAAAGACAGAATGATGGATTCAGATAAATCTGGGTGAAGCAAGACTATGAGAGAAGTGCCTGAACTTGATGAGGCGATCTGTGCAGTATGGCTTCTGGATCCTTATACTTATTTGAAGGATCCATCACAGCTGCATATATCTCACTGTAAGCTCTGCAGACCAGTTCTGTCGACTGTTTTATTATCTGCTCTCTAAAAAATAAAAATAAAACAAACATCCACATAATTTGCAAATTGTCAGGAATATAACAGTACTACATGCAGGGAATTCACAGTATAGACTAAAAATATACATTAAAAATTCAGTGTCAGTTACATTAAAAAAGCCCTTTTACTTCAAATATGAAAACAACTTAAAGCTTTAAAACAAAGTAAGACTTTTTCATCTGTTTGTGTTGTACACAGATGAACTCAGATATATGATCTTGATAAACAAGAAATTAGCTTTTTTATTTCTGCAATCATGGAAAAACTGTAGAAGGGAACAACTGGAAAAGGTTAATTTAGTTTTTAATTTGCATACATTAGTTGTTCACCTGCACTCTCCTGCAATTTTTAAGACTGATATTCTCAGTGATCTACCTTCTGCTTCTTGTCATTTCTTGCTGACCTTTGTAAATAAAAGGTTTTTGTTTTTTTTTGTCTCCATCCCCAACTACCAGCAAATATATTCTATTTGCTTTATCTTGACAGCACCTAGTCCATAATCTCCCAGAGGAAGAGCTGAAGAGATAGTGGTGAGAGATTTAAAACCTACTACAGGCTTTTACCAACAATGCTATAAAGTCTGTATTTTGTTGTTTTTCTTTCTTTTTTTTTTTTTTTTTTAATCTAAACAAGTAACAATGCATGGAGATTGCATGCTAAAATTAACAGGAAAGTTTAATACTTTCTGAAAGTATTGAAAATTTGAAAATCAAATACTTCTATTTTACAGCATCCATTGCATGTTTGCTTTAATCACCATGGCAATGCGTTTACAGCTCCACATAAATTTTTATTTAACAAAATGGTAACTACAACTATTTTACAGCCAAGCCCATGCAAGTGGAACACCAGGAGAAGGTAAGGAAACTGAGGTAATCATGAATCGAGATTCAGCCCTGCTGAACTATGCAGCCAAGGAACAAAGTCACCAGAACTGCACCCACTGAAATCAGGGCTAAATTTACCAGCTCTGGACCATAGTGAGTGCGGACTGACAAGTTAAAAGAGTCTCGAATACTGAGTGTGTGGAGCCTTGTATTTTCAGGAAATATTAGCAAATGGAAGCTACGAGAAAGAAGATGAAGAGACAAATACTGCACTTTCTTCTGATGCAAAGTATCCACTTTTTCAATCAACATGATAAACTGCCTGTATTACTAGGTTATTAGAATACCTGAAAAACAGACTGTCCTTATAATAGCAAATCTAGAAAGACTGTTATAATGTATTCAGCATTTTCGGGTAAACAACTGTCTCTGAACACAGTCTAGGATCACTAAGCGACTGTAACGTGACAACCCTTTAAGAAAGTATTGCACACAGGATTTGTGTAAGACTAACCGTATTGCAAAAAATACTCCTAAATTAAAAGAAAAACTTTATTAAAATATTCCATAGGACTGAACAGCATCAAACGAGTCTCTCCATCATCTAATGTCAGTGTCATTAATCAGTACATGAGGATTTCAGTTGCCATAACAACATGATACATTTTATCACTAACACAAATGGCAGCACTCTCTAAAAATAGTAATTCCAGCATTCAGTTTCTGTGATCCAATACAAACAAAAAGAGCTTTACAAGACCAACAACCACGTAAATAAATAGCTTAAAACTTTGTTTTAAATGAACAAAGGAATTTGAAAAGCAAATGTTGGAGGGAATGCTCTTCATGGTCATAAAGCTTAAATTATTTTGCCACTGAGTATATAATATTCCCTTAACAAAAGCATGTGGTCTGATTTTGAGAATTGAACCGTCAGGTTCCAGCTCAACAACTGGAACAGGAGATTACACTTATGTGACTTCAAGGAGGAAGTCTTCAAAATGGACCACAAATATCTGCAAAAGTAGCTTGAAAATTTGAACTACTGAAGTCATTAAAATGATAGCATTGGTCAAATGTTTTACTTGAATTTTAAGAAACTTCAGAGTTTTGCAGGTTTATTTACTACCAAAAACACTGAATACTGAATCCTACAAGCATCCATCGATATAAATATGTATCTTTGAACGTTTTTATTATTAATTCTGTGCAGAAGCTAACTTATAATGTTGTTACAGGAAGTTAATAAACTCCCTTGTAGGTTGAGCTGTAGCAGCTATAGCAATCATCCTCACATAAGCTCCTCACTCACCTCTCAGCTGCCCACTGTTACAAGATAGCACAATTTAAAACAAATTCATGTTAAGAGAGGTTTAAAAAGCTCATAAATGGGGTAAGTCCAAGAGTGCGAGTGCATACGTGACCAGTTTATCTTGGTCCATCTGATAGAAAGAAATGATTAAGTCAAGGTAATTTCACTGTGTGCCTGAGTCTTTATATTAGCATAAAATCTGCCTCTAAAAAACAGGGGTTGTGTTAGCAATGTAAAATAGAGACTTTCCAAATTGATCTACTATGACTGGTAATGAGACCTATTTTAAAAAAAAAAATACATCAAGAGCCAAAATACAGGTTTAAGAGCTTGACACTCCTGTACCAGCACAGGACAACTCTTACACAAGAGGGTCAGCTCTGCTGGCTGAGCTGCGGGAACAGTGACCCTAGCAGAGAGACCCAACAAACCGATGGAAAGAACCAACACCCCCCCAGGCCAAGCCATGCACCAGGCATGTGGCATGAAACTGGAAGTCTCTGCAGGAGGAGAACCTGAGCAGCAAGTTCTCAGAAGTATTTTTTTCCCTTGACGTATGTCACTTTTTTAAATCACAAGTTGCCATAATGCAATCCCATTTGGAAAACAGGTAGCAGCAGTAATGAGAATCCAAATGTTAAGAACGTTAACACCAAAATGTGACGCGCTAGTCAATTTCTCATATGTTCTGTAACCTGCATTCTTGACAAAAACACAAAAAATAACGTCAAGAAAGCTTTTGGATCAGTGCAGCATATAATTCTCTGAATTTAAGTACTACAAATTGCCCTCATATGGTTCACATTTAATTGGAAATAAATTCTTGGCATTTTCCCTAGCCTTACAGTTCAGTTGCTCCTTATTTGTCTTATTATACAATATATTCATGAAACAAGAGATAAATAATAAAGTTCTTACTTCTGTAATTCAAAGGAAAAAAATCGCTAAAAAACATGTAAAGGAAATTTCAGCACAATATTCAATGGCACAATGTCAATACTTTACTATAAAGACAACAAATTTGATAATTTTAGATTTGATGGAGCAGTGGGGATAAAAGAAATCTTGAGTGGAGAATTAAATATTTCATCTATCTTTGGAATGCTTACAAAATAGGTCTAAAACAATTTACAACTAAATTGACAAAGAATGCTGACACAGTGTAACATGTTCAAAATAGGTAATTCATTTTGATAGAGTCTTAAGTCAAGAGTAACTACTTCAGAAAGTTACAAAATTACATATTCCTGTTTGTTCAAAAAGAGGACAGTCGAAACAAAATTGATTTGTCAACTGAAGTACAATGCAAATGTGATTACAGCTGATAACTTGAATTCTCATCATGATCCGCTAAAACCTAATCAAATTCATCTTTCTGATTATTATACAGGCATAATAGAAATTCAAAGCTAAGATACTTACTTCACAGTGGCACTCAGAAGGAAATTCAGCTGGGACATTAGCAGACTATCTGGAGCAGAAAGATAGCGATCAAACTGAGCCTAGGGGTGGGAAAAAGAATGAGATCAGCATACAAAGAACTTGCTGTTACATGTGGATAGATAAAAATACAGATCTCTGAAAAAGGGCTACTTTAAAATTGCATCTTCTTACTTTATACAGTTTTCTATTTTTATGTATTTAAAAACGAAGCCACCATAATATACCAATATTTAAGGCAGAGCTTAATACATTACCGAAACCAAACATCTAATTTCAGCACCTCTCTCACCAACATTTCAAGTTTCTGACTCTGAGGAGTACAGATTGAGGGGCAAAAAAATGAGAAAACAGTTTCTATAACTACCCAAGTTTTCTATGTAGCTGGCTCGTATTGAAGATCACCACTGAAGAGCAGACCTACTCTGTTCAGTGGAATCACAGAATCACTTAGGTTGGAAAAGACCTTTAAAAATTAGTCTGTCCAAGTTAGACATGTTACTTTCTTATTTTTTTACATGAAGCCACTGCTTAATAATCTAATGAGCAGTTATGCTGGGAGAAACGAGACAAATTGACCTAGTTCTGGTTCCATGAACTGCTTCTAGGCTTACGTCTCCTGCCCCACATAACAATGAAAAAATACCACAGCGCTCTGATTTTCTGTTAAGCTGGGAGGCAGCAAACCTACCCATAAGTATTCCCTCCCTCCTATGGTTTAAATTCTAAGCAGAATACATTGACAGATGGGATTTATGTGGGTTTGATTTCAGCGTACTGGGTTCCATTCTGGTTCAAGTGTGTCCACACAAGCATACATTAAACAAAGTTATGAAGAAAATAAAAGTTGGATTATTTTCTAACTTTTCAAGTAGAATTATTATGTATGACTATAAATCAGTAATATATATGCAATTTAGAAATATGGTCTCCAAGCTGCAGTCTTTAACTTTCTTGTAGGTCTACAAGGCTGTGATAAGTTGAATATATTTTAAATGCAAAATGTATAAATATTGATAAGGGTGCATGCTGATCTGCGTAAACCACAGAGTGCTCTGTGCCAGAGTTTTCTTCTTCCAAGGAGCTTGGGATTCACTGGTTTAGAGCTTTAATGGAGGAAAAACAGGCTATACTGACACAACGAGAAGGGATTTAACACACAAGTTTTAAAAAGACCCATTTCTTAATCAAAAAAGAAACTGCCTTTCCCCTCCCAGAAATTCATTGTGATGTCTAGATTTATACTAGAATGTTTTTCATGGTGTGGGTGAGTGCACTGCTGGCTGAGCAGGCCTTATTTACAGTTAAATTTTCAGAATAAAGCTAAACTTGGCTAAGCAAGAAGAGTGACAGATCATATGCTACTGTCTATTGAACTGTGATATTGCAATCTCTATGTAAAATACCCTTCACACACATTAAGAAAAAACATCAGCTAATAATCTGTTTTAAAATATATCGCAGCTTTCAGCTTAAAGATATATATATATAACTGCAGCATATGCCCAGCACCCAACTTCTGAGTTTAGCTGAAATACTTGCATAAAATCAAAGCCTTAGGACCAAAATTATAAATGATAGCAGAACCTATATTTCAAAGCATTCAGGCAAAAAAATAAATTTTGATGATTAAAACTAATTAGAGCTAAGTATTTGCTTTTAGCAATTTAAGATGACTCATGGGATAACGTTCTTACAAATAAAGTCCTGCTTCTCAAGACTTAGAAATTAATATTCTATTACTACCAGCTCATAAATAATTTATGAATTTATTACTTCAAGTGGTCAAATTACTACAAATGAATAAAGTATTCCCAGACATGTAATTTAGCTATTCTTAAAGAGTATGACTTGTTAGATGAATGTCTACTACATAACACAATTAACAGAATTCTTTCCCATGTCACAGCTACATTGCTACGTTATGAAACTGTAAAATGCTTACCATCGCTACCTTCAGGGACACGGAATCCAAACTCGGCAAATTTGAAAGAGGACCCTAAGAACCGGTAATCAAAGGGGGAAAAAAAAGTCATTGTAGCATAAGGAAAAAGACACAAAACTCTAAACTCTACAGTCAGTTCAATACTAAATCATTACTTGGTCCTGATACAAGATACCACGTTTTTGGAAACTGAATCACCACACCAATGCTGGAAGTGCTGTAACAGTTCATTTGTATTCCACCACTCCCTTGAATCCAAGACTTGGAATACTGACTTTTTCATGTGTGCTTTCAAGTTCTTTTCTTCCTTTTTCACCATTAAATGACAAAAATGCTGGAAAATGCTTTCTACAAGGTCTGTGATAAACACTAAACTGGCAACTGTTGAAATCCCCTTGGTGTTCCAGAATTACAGAGGACAACTTCCACCTCTTCATCTGTTCCTGGACCGTGCAAAATTCAACTCTGCTCCCTAGTAACTCTTCTGTGTTTACAAGGAATTACATGCTGCCTAACCTCCCGGCAAATCCTCTAAGAGCCTCACCCCTGCAGCCAGGCAGAAGGATAGATATGAAAGAAAATTGCTACTGGAAAGTCTAACCACATTCCGTTAAACAATCTGCCCTGGTCTGTTTGAAATTGGTTTTAGAAGAGGAGATAGGCTCATGAATAGGAAACCAAGCTGAGTTACTAATCAGATTGTTTCTGCACTTCAAATGGTTCTCTAAAAATCTGTTGAGCTTGGGCACTTCATGTAGAAATATTGGCCGCAGAAAAACCATGAAGCTCTCTAACACAGTACTGCTTTCTCCAGAAAACACCATTATTCACCTTCTTCGCAAAAGATCTTGGGCACAGGGAAGAGGGGATGTATTAACACCTATCATGTTTGAATGGTGGTTCAAAAAGAAAAAAGAGCACAAGCTCTGAATTCCAGTCTTCAACTTGTCCTAAGAAATTTGATGTTTTCACTCTGAGAATCACACTGTCTTGGTCCTCAAATAGGTAGAGCAGTGAACAAAGACAAAAAGCCACATGATTTCAAATTACTATTAAATTCTTCCAACATTTTTTCACAGAACAAAAAATGCAGTAAATGTCGAATGCATGCAAGGCATCCACTCTTGTGTATGGTACAATAGCATGCACTTGAAAAAAAAAAAAAAAAACAACGAATGCCACATACCCAATAGGTCTGATACGTTCTAGATGGAAGAGGTACACATACGCACTACTTGTGTTTTAGACCCAGCTTCATTCTAATACATTCTCAGGGACATTACACTACCTATACAGTTATTCTGAGAATGCACAGGATATCTCTGGTGTGCAGAACCTGTTGATGGTACACAGATAAGCTGCACAAAAGGACTGATGCATCCCAAACCTGCTAGAACATAGAGCATGAGGAAAACCTGTACTTCCAAGGTACCTTGCCTAATAGCCCTGCTCACACTTGAAAAAAATCAACAGATATTACTGAGTTTTTACTTTCAAAGGAAAATTAATTTGTAAAAATAATAGTGCCAGAATTCTTCGACTAGGCAGGTATGCCCTAACATCTGAATACATCCAGTACATAATCTTACCTGTTCTGGTTTGTGTTGCTGCACAGAATTATATATGTAACTCAGACCAGCTCTAGTTAAGACGTAGGAAGCTTGTTCATTTATGAGTGTATCTAAATGAGCTTCAATCTGAAATTTTAAGGATCAGATATTTATAAAATGGGCATGAGAATACTAAATATAACCAAGTCTGGAGTTAAAAGGTCTAGAAATACAAATAATATGAGAATTATAAAGAAACAAGGAAAAAGTACAAGTACAAACAGCATAATTACTTTACCCATTTCAATCTTTCATATTATGAGAAGCCAATAAAATAAACAGAGCTGATTCTTTCTGTGTAAGAGACTATTTTTTTGTATTTGTAAATTCAGCAGCACTAAAAATTAAGAAAACCCAAACCCCTTATAAATTGTTGTATTTATTTTTTACTATAATTCTTTGAAAATATTGACAACAGCATGGAGGCTTTATAATAAACAACAGGAAAAAAATGTCAGTCTTCCACAAGGAAAATTAAATTGAAACCAAACATGATCAGTAAGGCTTCTATGTTCAATACTGACAGCCGTGTGTTTGAAAAAAAGTTGACTGAAAGAACAACAGAAAATGAAGTTACAGCTATTAGTTTTGCTTTAATTACCTTCATACAAAAATATATCTATATATATTTTAAATTCGGAATATAATCTTTACTTTGCTGGGAAACCTAAGAAATAAATCCAGTCATAGCAGAAGCAATCACCTTTGAGTAGTCTCAGGAAGATTGAGGAATATATACATTATTACTTTGTTTTTACAGACAACTACCCCATGCTTGTTTATTTCTATTCTCTTAAAGAAAAGCTGAAATTCATAATACATCAAACTCTAGTAAAACGCAAGTCTTCTGTGTGATATTTTAAGAGTTCACATTTTTACTTTCTAAAATTGTTTAGAAAAATGTACATTTCTTTATAGCTTAGGAGGGAAGTCTTAATCTTTCAATTTGAAGATTTTAACAGTCTTCAGGAGTTTTTTTCTTCTGTGAAAAGTTTTTCTCTTACTTAATATGCCATTCTACCTCCACTTTATTAATCTACTTAGGTATAATCTTAAAGATTTTTTTCAATCTATTCCTGTATTTGTAGAACGCATGAAGAAAGCAAATGATATTAAATGCATAACCTTCCGTTCTACTGCTTATTTTAAGAATAAATAAATTGCAACATTTACTGTGAAAAGGAGCTTTTTTTTTAATGGAGATTCAAAATGCCCCAGAGAGTTTGGTGGGGTTGTCTGTTTGTTTGTTTCTGTGCTAAAAGGTGCTAGAAATTCTAATTAGGAGCAGATAGGGAAAAATGTCTCATAACCCATCTTTACTGATGCCTTCAAATAAGAAGTTGTGACTTTTTTCAAAGCCCTCAAGCTCCAAAAGCTCTCCTGAGACATACTGCAGATATGTTCATGTAGCAAAACTATAAATGGGGAGTGCCTAGGTTTTTCCAAGTGAATGGTTTATAAACTACATTTCCATTTCAAAATGGTACCAAATATGAACTACTACCGTGGCACTTTAGGAAAGGTAGAAAGAAACAGTAAAGTAGTAACCACCATCAGCTGTACTGTGTTAAAACTCCATATGAACATAGCCAGACATTTTGACTAAGCTTTCAGCTACTATTTGCCTCAAGTTGCAGGTATGTATTAGAATAATTTGGATAATGAAAATTTTTCACTAATAGGGGTTTACTACAACAAAACAAAACTTAACTTTTCTAATAATTTTGTGTACGAAGATGCTGAGTACCACCATCAGCTCTGATATCTGGTCTTTGCTTATGATCTCTGACAAGAACCCCTCCCTCTTATGCCATTTCCTTGATTTAGTATTGACCCAAAATCAACATAATCAAAGATAACTATGTTACATCATGACTTATAGTGTGGAAAGCAAACAAACAAACAAAAACAAACAGTAATAAGTTTATTTTCTATTTAGGTGGGCTATGCTCACCTGAAACTGTAACATTTCTAGACGTTTGTCAGTGAATTCAAAGAGAGCCAAAGTAGTCTTCATCATATAAAGCGAATTTACCATGAAGGTTGCCATATCAGCTGTGCCCAAATTACTGGCAGACATAGTACACATCTGCAACAATGGATCTAGCACACAAGATAGAACCTAAAATAGAAAACACACAGAAAAGAGGGAGAGGAGGGAGGAAATCACGTCACACAGAGCTTCTAAGATCATTCTGTCTCTATCATGTATTTATTCCCCAAAGCAGAATAAAGAGAAATGAGAGTTTCCAACTGTGAAAGCAGTTTTCTACTGGATTTGTCAGCAGGTGATCAGCTACCATAGTGATGGGGAAAGTATAAAAACCTGAGAAGAACAGATTCTAACCTAGCAGGAGGAAGAGTAACCCAGATTAGATAATTGGCAATTGTGCGATCTTGATGGAGTATTTACTTAATGGAGTAGTAATTGGATAACAGAATTTAGACACTGTGCTAAGAGTAGCACTCCATACTGTACTGTAATTATCCACTTAGTTAGTCACCATCTTATTCACATTAAAAACTCAGGTTTGGTAGCAGGATCCAAAATGGGACTAGACAAAAAAGATTAATGGACCAAGACTAACTTAAATGTACTTTTTTTTTCCTTCTCTCACAGCAGTCAAACTTCCTTATACCTGCACAAAGTCAGCCTGACGAGCATCCAGTGGAACAACTGATGAGTCGTGAGATGCCAGAACCTCTCGTAGCAAATTGAGCGTCTGATTTAGTGCAGAGCTTGGGCCAAGATCAGGAGGTGGAAGTTCAACCTAAAGAACAGAATTACCTGTTTTTGTTTGTTTTAAACTCCATTTACAGCAAACACCATCAAACCTGATAACACAGATACAACCATCTAACTGAAAAAATACATGTAGCCATGCAGAGAAGAATTTTAATTTGACACTGGACAAATCTTGCATGTTTCAGATTATAACTGCCTGCAACTTTCAGAATAACCACCCCATTCAGTGACAAACAAGCAAAACTGAATTTCTCCTTTCACTCAAAGCATGCCTACCTTATAATGTATAGAAACACAAACACTACAGGCTTTGGTAGCAAAAAAAAATACATTTGCTCGATTAGGTACCAGAGAACAGCCACATTGCTGGCACCACTGAGTTCACTTTGAGCAAGGCTTGTTTTAAATGCTCCATAATCTAGTGCAAGCAGAATGAATGAAGCCATCTTCTTGACAAGGCTGCATAGCCTTTGTCATGGTGAATGGCTGGGTGTGAGAGCTGTGCCATGCAGCAGTAGTGGTAGATGCAACAGTCTTAATCCCTAGCAAGTTTGTACCAAAAATTACCAGTATACAAATGAACCAGCACAAGCTAACTCAAGTACACTTAAGAAACTGCAATGATACTGCAAGGACTAGAACACAGGCTGACTTCAAAGATGAGATACGGGAATGCAGACACTTAAAAACCGTGAAGAACACGCTTTCTGAGGCAGGTGAGTTGGAGCACCTGACATGGACTACAATTACATGACATTTTTAACACAGGCTCAAATACTTTTACAGGCAAATGCCCATTATGTCACTCACAAAATGTGTAGATAATATAATAAAATAGCACATCTCTTTTTCTTTCTCACTAGGAACATAGCTGTATCTTCCTGTCTTCAGCAACGCCTCGAACTGGCTTCCTGCTGCTTCCAGACCCTCACCACAACCCAAACTGCCGGCCCTATTTCCTTCTGCCAACAACCTTTCTCCCTCCTTCCTGTCTCCTACCTATTTAAGGGTAAACAGAAGTCTGGCTGGATCACGTGGGAGTAAGGAGACCCCCAGGAACAGAGCAAGCAGACACATCAAAGCATAATCTCGTTCCAAAAGGATGTGAGAACAAAGTTTGGCTTGGTCTGGGACTAGCCTGTGCCACTCAAAGTGTGTGGGAGCAGCAGAACTATGCAGTATGCACCTCTGCAAAGCTCTTAAGGCTCCTGTTCAGCAAGAAAAGAAGGTAGCTCTGGATGGATGCTCAAGCCACAGGTAACAGGCTCTATAGCTGTCCCTAACAAGAACTCTTTTGCATCCTCCTGAACACAAAATGTTCCTCTGTGCTCACTTTCCAAGAGACAGTATAGTGAATTCGAGGAACTAATGGAGAACTGGAACTAATAAGCTCAGAGAACAGTTGTTGTTCAGCATAAATAGTCTTGAAAATTTAAAATAAATACTCTCCTAGCAATGAAGTAACTAATTTGGAAAAAAGGCACTTACTCAGTGGTGATGAGTAGTAAAGTCTACTGAAATTTACTGCAGTGACTTCCTCCTTGTTTATTCCTGTTATTATTAGGGGTATTGATTGTGCCCTGAACAGCCTGTTCTCAGACCTCAACTGGACCGTGTTCAGGGATATTTTGGCATTAATTTGAGAGTAGAGACTGATAGGGCTTTCACTTCCAATACACACAGATCATGGCAATGATAATCTCAGGCTTCTTTGTGCAGAGAATTTTTGTCCCTTGCAGTAGATGATAGTCAGAAGTTTCTAAATTAGCTTCATCTTTCATTTAACCTGTTCTTTTGAAGTCCACTGTTTTCTAGATGGGAACAACAGAGGCAGAATTACCAGTAAGTGTAAGGAAAATTAAAGCAGTGCTATATTCACATTGAGAATTCCAACCTTTTGCACGTAAATATAGGGTGATTTTTTCAGAATTAGAAAAAAAGAAAGTTTAAAATCAGATATATCTTAATTTATAGATGAAGCTACTGACATCAATTCGTGAGAACTAAATTGCTGCTCTAATTAAAAAAAAAAATGTCATGTCCTGAATGTTTTTACATTAACTAAAAAATGATTATAAATGATGCTATTTCGAGAGAAATAGATTTGAAACGCACCCTGAATGCTGCCTTTGAAGTACCCTGGTTCACACACAAGCCAGACTAGCTAGAAAATTCTCAGAAGAGTTCGGTAGCAGCCAGTTCAATAGCATTAAAACAGACTCTAACAGTACTAAGCGTCTAATCAGCTGTAACTAGCAGTTCAGACATGCCAAAAAGAGTCCAACCAGCTGCTCATCCATTCAAAGAAAACAAGAAAAAATAAAAAATAAAAAATCTAACATACAAACCAGAAACTCGTTATCCTAAAATAACAATGGATGCTACAAGTTGTACGTGAGCTTTAGTATAAGAGGTTGCATCTTCATTTAAACTTCTCAGCTTTGAAATTCGAAGTTCCACAGATCAGTCAGTGGGGAATAATTACTAAGCAAGTAATCTTCACAATCTTTGTTTCTACTGAGTACATGCAATTCTAGTAAGTACCGGAGCAGACATCAATGAGAGCAGTGCTCTTAGAAGTTCATATATGCATCTGTAAACACTCTATAGGCACACAATCAGAACTATTTACATATTACCCTACCTGAACATTAGAAAGTTAACAGTGCAGAAAGACATGGACTTACTGGAGCAAGTCCAGTGAAGGACCACAAAGATTGTGAAGGCACTGAAACGTCTCTCATACAAGGAGAGACTGTGAGAGCTAGGACTGGGCAGCCCCAAGAACAGAAGGCTCAGGGGAAATTTTATCACTGTGTATAAATGCCTTGCGGGAGGAGTAAAGAAGAGGGAGCCAAAGCTCTCCTTGGTGGTGAGCAGTGACAGGTCAAGTGGCAATGTGCCACAGACTGAAACACAAGAAATTCCATCGGATCACAGAAAATAACTTTTCAGTGTGAAATGAGTCAAATATTGGAGACAGTTGCACCACAAGGTTCTGCAGTCTCCATCCTTGCAGACACTCGATGGGACACAGTTCTCAGCAACCTGCTCTAGATGACACTGTTTGACACAGGACGGTTGGACTAGATGATCTCCAGAGGTTCCTGCTGACCTCATCTATTCTGTAGTTCTGTGATAGTAGTGGTAAATAAAACAAGATGGTAGTTTTAAGTATACAACTTCTCAAGGAATGCACTGCTAAGGGAGAGAATGAAAATGTTAGTGGCTTCTTGAAGGGCCCAATCATCTTTTAAGCTGGACTTTTAAAACCCTCACTGTCAAGGAGGCAGAGACAAAGCACTAAAGCTGTGCAACCTTGTAAAAAGGTATCAGGGTATTTCATCCTTTCAGTTACAGCAGGCTCATATCAACAGATGCTTCATTCTAGAAAATGAGACAACTTTCACCATAATTAAACAGCAGCAGCATAAGAAACTTGTGTGCATGTCTACCAGAGAAGCTTTAGAGCAGCTGTCCTAAGCTCTCCTCAGCCCTGTTAGAATCCTATCACAGATTCCAAAGGGGAATGCCTAATGGCATGCTTTTCTTTCTAGCTTTCTTTAAGTTGGACTTAGAAGAACAGACAATAGAAAAAATCTTGTTAGCTTTCCTTTGTTCACATGGATCCACTCAGACCACAACATCACTCAGACCACATCAACCTACCTCTTTTCATCTGTCCCACAGCTGTTTTCCCAGAAACCTAAGAGGCTTTATTCTGATGGGAACCAAATTATGAGGAAGAAGTTTACAGTTATTCCCATGCAATACTTTAATACCTCTCCCACTTACCAACTTACCAGATAATGCAATCGTAGCATTTAATTTGCATACATCTAGTCTAAAAAGACCAGCATGAAGTAACAGAAATCCCAAAGCCTGGTCTTGTGTACTCTACTAATAATCATCCTTTTCAGACAGCAGCTGACAGGTTAGCTTGGCATAATGTCTCTTCAGTACCCTTATGATACCTTTCATTCTATTCACTTCAGTGTTTTAAATTATTCATAGAACCATAAAGGTCAGAAAAGACCTCCAAGATCATCTAGTCCAACTGTCCCCCTTATCACCAATAGTACCCACTAAATTCTTTCCTTCAATAATTGTTCTGGAGTATTACTGAAACCAGAGTAAGGACAGGTGTGCTTGAAAATTCCCTTATTGTAAGCTGGTCTAATAAAACGTGCTGTCATAATGAGCCATGTGTAACAGGCTCATTAAAGTGACTCACCAGTGGACTCGTGATTTTAAATGCCAATTCTCTCAACATGAGAGAACTGAAAGGTGTCCATCCACTTCAGTGCACTAGATGTTAGTAACTTAGCTTCCAGTTTCATTGGACCAGTTTGTTTTCTGATAATTATTTGCATTTAGTATTTTATCCTGGATTTATCATCAGCTGTAAAATGGTAACCTGTACCAGGTTGGTTTTATTTAGATCCAGACAGCGATTAATACAAACAGAATCCCAAATCCCTCAACATTTGGTTTATCAGTGCATGGACAAAGGAAACCCCCAAAAAGGATATTTAGGGACTGAACCTCTAACTCTAAATCACTTCCTCAGCATGTTTTTGGGGGTTCAAGAGAACTATAAAAAACAGATACCAACCGGATTTTCAGACTGGGGGACAATAACGTGGTCCAAGCCCCATGCGGGTTCAACAAGGAAGGTGTTCTAAGTCAGAACCTAAACACATTGTTACCAGAGCTAGAAAGCACTTTTATCCTCTGAAGGATAAAAGCCCATAGAACAAGAGTTGATGCACTGAACTTTCAGTGAGACAGAAGGCTGATGATGCACAGCTTCCATATGATGCCAGCGTAGAGTCCTATGACAATCCGAGAATCTCGGAGCTGTGGATTGCATTTCTAACCCTGAAAACAAAGTGGCTTTGGAATGTCTGTCACCAAACTTCACAGCAGCTTTCAAGGAGTACAGGAGACAAAGACTCCCTTGCATACTTACTGCCTTTCTTTTGATATAAATGAACTTACATTTCGACAGTATGCTTAACGCATCTATTACATAGATTTTAAATCCTAAGGAGCCACCTGAGAAGTGTGAATGTGAACAAGATAAAAAGATTCTCACACTGAAGAATCTGAAATTGTGAGAAATGCTGACTCTGTTATTTTCGGATTACAATTGCTTGAGGTTTTCTGATGTAATGAAAAAAACCTTCATAGGAAAGTGCATCTGAACAAGCCAATAAGTACTCTGAAATAACTAGGGATTTCCCTGTATCATCTGCAATGATGATTTGACAACCAAAGAAGGAGAATCTTGATCTAAGACTGCCTTCAAGTTTCTATACAGCCCTGTGCCTGTGAAACTCATTATGCAATATGGGACGCTTCCTCACAAACAGATGTGAGCAGGAAGCTGTTTTCTTGTCCTAGAAAGAACATCTTGAAGTCTCCGTTTCCCATTGTGCTTCAGAAATAGAACGCCAGCCAGCTTTGAAGGCAATGCTCCAACCAGCATAATCAACAACCCAGGGAATTAAGTTTTCTGTGGTAATGAGGACAGAGACAAATCTCTGTCCTGTCATTTCTCTACATTCAAAGGAGATGGTCTAGAGGAGTTGGCATATTTAGTGAAACCATCTTTGTCTAAAAAGTTCACAACTAGCTCTACTTAAGAGCAAGTTTTTCTTAAATACTGCTCATCTATCAACTATTAAATTGTAAATACTAGAACAAATATAATAGCAAGACAATAACAACACATCAATTTAATCTAGACAGTTCTCCCCACGTTACAGCACAAGGGAATTTGCACATGGCTGAAGAAACCCCTGTCAAGTTACAAATTCATCAGTAATGATGACTAAATCTTCTGGAATTGAGTAGCTATGAACAGTAATTACAGAAACACATTCCCTTTAAATGAAATAAAAATTGTAGAACTGATTTCCATTTCAAATTATTTGCTCGTGATTTCTAGATTATTATCAACAACTGATGATACTGAGGGAATACTATAATCAAAATGGTGATTTAATCAAAGTAACGGACAGTCGATATTCTTTGAAACAGGCTTATCAACTGCTTAAGATGCAAAATCTAAGCAGAAATATGAAAAAAACATGGTTTCCAGACTGTAGAAGTGAAGAGTATCCTCTTTGTGCATAACGGATCAGCAGCAAAGCCTTTGCAATCATATATGTACGCACAAAGGTCTGTTTTCCAGTACTTTACTCTGAACATAAAAAAGAAAATCTGGAAACAGATGCAGTGGGATACATAGCAAAAAGCTGGTTGGGACGTGAAGAGACTCGTACTCACACACATGCACTGTTTTGGTCTGAACACACGTTAACAACAAAAAATAAAAACCCTGGATGGTAAAAAGCAGCCTTGAGACTCCTCAAAATGTAAAACCGTTGTGACTTTCAATGCTATATTAATGGAGACGTATGAAAAGGCATAAAAATTGGTTATCTGCATATTAACACACAATAAAGTAACAGGAGAATTAAATTTATGACAAAATAAAGGTCTATATCAACTGAAAACTAGTGTCTCTCTGAGTGTAATTCAGCCTACTAATTTTGCATTTTTTTGTGAAGTAAAACTAATTTTAGTCATGAGGAAATAGAACATTATTCTATCAAATTAGTAGCCCATTTATAAAGGGAAATAATACAAGGTGATTCACAGGACTGGCTAAAACCCTGTCAAAAGTACTACACATCAGTACAGTCAGGCTCCTTCTCACCCTAACGGCTACCAGAGCTGTTAACTCTTAAAGTGGATATTAATAAATAATTGCAGATGCCTTTGTTACTCATACATCTAATCAACTTCTGAGTCTCTCTGAGCCATTGACCTCAATTATATCCTGAGGAAAGATCTTCAGGGAGCATATATGCTAAGTAAAACTGACAATTTTAGATTTAATATACAGAATGTGTTTATGGGAAAGAACAATGCTATGATCTTATGTTATACACAGTAGGCTGGGTATGTCACTTCATCCTAAATGACTTGCACTGAAATGCTATTGAAGGTTGCAAGAAGCACCACCATCTTCATTTAAAGTCAGTAAACCCAAATTCAACTCCTTTATAAAACAAGACAGTGTCTAGAGGCAGCTACAACCAGGCCAGAGACTGGGGGAAGGTAACTAAGAAGTCAAAGAGGATTATACAACCTTCCTATAGTGACCACTAAAAGAACAGACACCATTAACTGGGGGATCACCATTTCTTTATCATTCCTCCTTAATTCTACTCGTCTCCAAACTGAAAACAGCCTATCATCCAAACCAAAATACCAAGATTGTGAGTTATATAAGCAGAAAAATTATGCTGGATCCTGCTTGAGTAAGATGCAAGACCCAGAAGGTTAAATACAACAGAGCTAAATACAAGTTAACTACAACAGAGCTAAATATAACAGAGATGAATACAGCCTAAAGCCAAGAAAATTTATTCTGTTAAACGCTACTTTGCACATTCTTTCTAAGCAGTCATAGTTCTTTGCTACAGTCCATTACTGATTTCTCTTCATAAAAAGACCAAATAAACAAACAAATATTTTATTTTAGATTATGCATTAGGAAAGAAAATATCCTGAGGAATTAATATGCAGCTAGCATATACCATAAGCTTTATTTGTTCATACTTTGGTAAAATCACATGGTCTCTGTTAATTGTACTTTTTATCAATGAACTCAGTAGCAGAGGAACTACTATTCTGATGATGCTATATTCAAATGGAAACACCCCATGACAACAAACTACGTGCTACGTGGACTTGGCAGGATGGACTGGGGGACCAGCAGCAACCAATGAGTCATCCGATGAAGGGTATAAAACCACTGAAAGGAGTCACTGGAATATAAGGAAGGAAAGAAGAGGAACATCTATTCCCTTGAGAAAGACATTCCTTAGCCTTTGTAGAAACACAAGGAAGCAGGACCAGAGGCAAACAACATAATGAGAAAACTACCTTGGGACCACAGAACAACATTGACCAAAAGCCCAGTGACTGGTCAGGGATCTACAAGGTTTTGCACAAAGATCAGCTTCTGCAAATCTACATATGTTCTGTGCTTTTCCATTGGGTTAAATACAACTAATTCAGAAATGCATTTACAAAACTTTAGTGTTTGTTTTCCACTTTCTAAACAGAAAAAACAGCAACATGGGGACTTCTTTGCCAAACTCCGGGGTTGTGCAATACCTTGGAAAAGTCACCTCTTCTTGATTCTCAGACCTAGGCAACCTACCACATCTCAGATATGGATGTTGGATGAATATCAGATCCCTAGGAAATGGAAAGGGATATGCAGCCTAACAATTTGCTTTTACTTTGTTTAGATCTCAGGAAGGTGAGATTTATTTGGTAGACCCACCATCAGCAACCTGATACAAATACAGCAGGAAGAGCTTAACAAGAACTGTATTAGGTACTGAAGAATGGAAAATTCACTGAAATGCAAACAACAGGAGAAGAAAAGATACCAGGGAAGTGATGCTAGCTTAGGGACAGGCTTTTTTTGGAAATACAAAAGTATTTTCTCCTTTTAACAATAGAAGTGTTCATGGCATAGAATTGTTTCTACAAAAGACAGTAAAGTATAAGTTTTGCTTTTACTCAGCTTAGCTTCCTGGGATATATTCATAATTTCAAGAACAGAATTGCGCACATGAGTAATTAACTCTGCTGACGCGTTAATACAAATTACCTAGTTCAATCAGCTGACCTTCCTTTACTGCACTTTGGAAAATTTCACAGTTAGTATTTTTGTTTGTCATAGATTTTAAAACTATGCAAACTTCTCTGCTGCTCTATTATCAAATGCTGCTAATAACATTGTTTTTAAACATATTTACCAGCAGTAATGAAATAATAAAAAAACTTCTTAAGTTTTAATGATATCCCTTTTCTAGAATATAGAAACAACAAAACAGTTTGGGAAAAGCTGAAATCTAAAGCAGCTATTCATCTAAAAATCTTACTAGACAAAACAGAAATGAAAGTTTTTGTTTTGAAATATGAAAGCCGCATGATGTTGAAACAAACCTTGTCCATGAGTTTACTTGCATGAAGACTCAGACTATTAAAGAATATCTTCTTACTCAACAAATGCATTTCTTCAATTGTTGTCAACAGTGTGGCTGCACTGTTTCCTACAATACCACTGAAAACAAAATTAAGATTAACTACATAATCTGAAGGGAGGGAGGAATATGGCAGGGTCAGAAACTGTAGACAGCATTTCAAACACAAATTTTTCAGAGTTCGAAACATACAACAAATCATCATAGGAAACAGTTCTCCATATTGGCTTTCTGAGATTCACTCATAAGATGACTGCGAGAACAAACATAATCAACCATGTCATCAAGCAGGTATTAATTTTAAGTACAGTCTACCTAAAGTTGAGCACAAACATTTTAGTATAATTCTAAAATTTACTGGATTTTTGTTTTGTTACTCTGCAAATCTACTTGTAATACAAAACAGATTACATAAACAAAAAGGGTTGATAACTTTATTCTGTCATACTGTTCTCTAGGGATAGTATCCTACCTCTCTTCAGTGTGATGTGAGGCATCTCCAGTAATAAAAGAATTCACGTCTTGCTATTCCGAGTGTCAAGCTATTACATTTAACACAATTACTGCATAAACCTTGAACTACCTTACCTGACTATGAACATCTCACTAATTTACCTTTAGTCTGTAGTAAAAACTCTTCTGAGCTACAAAAACGGCAAGTAAAAATCGACTACATAATAGGGCTAATTCTTGCAGCTTGGTTTTCAGAATATAATCTTGTTGCATTTAATGGGTCGCTTCTCAAAGTGGGTTTACCCTTCACTAGTTAGGCAGACTTCCTGTATACGGAGGAAATTACTCAGCTGCCAGAAGGTAGTTCAGTGGTCTTTAAGCAACATATCGTAGCAGGAGAGAAAGCAACAGATAACACTGCTGAAGACCCTCCTCCATTTTAACATCACGAATTCAATTGCTTTACTACCACTGGGAAAGACACTTTGGAGACAGAAAAACAGCAAAAATATTTCATCTGTTTTTGACAACAAAATTAGGAATAAAACGTTTTGCTCAATATTATCAAAGAAAAAGGGTCCGATATGTGTTCTACCATAGACCTGTAGTGCCATCACAGTTGAAGACTTGAGGAGATGCCCATGAACCATTTATTATTAACCAATATCTAAATACCAGAAAATATGCTCAAGTTGTTATATTAGTGACTCAAATTCTCAGCACTTCAGTCCAGGGCTGTGGATGAAGATTTGACTGCTACTGTTGTTTCTAACCAATATGAGCTACTATGAATGCCACAATCTATAAAAAACAGTGGTTCTGGCTTTCCTCTTGGTTCACTGATCTTGGTGGCACCTGAAAGGCTGGAAGATCTGGAAGATTACTGGTGCACTTTGAACAGCCAGATACAGAATAAAGCAAGCATCTTCTCAACAGGAAAATGCAAGTGCACAATCAGAAAAAACGGTATCCAAACATAGCTGTTTGGAAGAAAAATTGAATTTCTGGAATTTAATTCTATCACTTTCTCAAAGGGAGACTTTGTCATCTTAGTGCATATATATATATATATATATATATATATATAAAACACTACAGAAAACATCTATCAACACAAGAAAGGAAGTTTATTTATCAAATTTTTAAAATTGATGCCATATTCCAAAGCAGACTCCATATGAACTGATGACAGTCAACAGATAAATGGCATCTGCTAAGGCCAAGAATACCCTTTTTAATATACTAATCTTCATACTTAAATAAATAATAATAACAATAATTATATCCTTAACATACTTTGTAGTTTGTATACCTGATTGTATGGTGGTAGAACTTGAGAAGATTAGAAATCTTGTACAGTAAAACTGCTCCTGGCTCAGCAACAATCACCTGCTCAATTCTAACCTGCAGAAAAAGCAAACATCCTTCAGGTCAAACACCCCAAAAGCAAACCTCTATGATTTTATATATAATACAATGCTGACTTCTGAGAAATAAATTTGAACAGAAATAAATTTAACAAGAGACAATGCCCAATTAACTCTAGCTTTCTGCTTGAACCAAAGTATTTCTTGGGTGCAAAACCTCTGGGTAGAAAACAAGCAGGTGTATTCTTAAAAACTAAACTAAACTAATCCTGCTGCTACAAATGTTTCTCTATAGGTTTTCATTGCAACTTGTTATTGAAAATTTCAAAATAATTAGATCATTTTATGGATTAACACCAGTACATACTGGAATTCTCCCCAGCACTGAACAGAGCAAGAACAGCTGCAAAATCCCTAAACTACAACCATTGATCACTAGCATAATGCAGCAATTCTGAACACCCAAGGTATTAGGTATTTTACCCAAAAGACAACTTCACCTGGATCAATCTATCCTTAATTAAAGGAGATATCACATACCTGCTACCGGTACGTAATTATTTATAAGTAACAAACAGCAATGTTGCCTGTTTATCTCAACCAGGAGATATTGGTTACGCAGACCAAAACAGTGCTGACTTTCTTTACACTTGGACAGTCGATGTCTTGTCTTGTCTCCATGGTACACAGTCTCAATTCACTCATAAAAGGCTACCCCAAGGTCAAGCTCTGGGCACTCATGAAGCAGTGATAGTCAGTGACTTATCACTGCACTATTCTCCCACGTGCCTGCGTGTGAAAGGGCTACACACAAATCACCCGCCGCCACCCGCCTTCGCAAGTTATTTGTCTGCTGTTCAAAGGAGCACAATGTGCAGCAGTGCCTTCTTGTCACCGCCAGCTGCAGAGAGAAGGAACTAAGATTATGCTCCCTTGGCTTCTAGGTCAGAGACCAAAAACGCAGAATATTTTTTGACTTTTATTTGCAAAGCTCGATGCACAAAGTCAATTTCAACATTCAGGTGTACTTTGTTCTTCAAAGCAAGCATATGTACAGACGTATATACAAATACCCATTTCCACTGTGTGAAAGGACATTTGGGCAGGGGCATGCTACTGAGTATAGTCTCTTGGCCTGAGTATTGCCTGAAGATTTTAAATAACAACACAGAAGTAAAAAAAGGTGCAGAGAAAGGTAACAAGACGATTAGAGATTTTGAGAACTGCTTCTGTACTGCTCCAGTGACTAAACTAAGGCAAACCTGTGGAGGGATATGCCAGAAATACAGCATATCAGGTGGGCACAAAGATGATAACTAGGAAATGAATTTTCACAGTCTCTTTCAATACAAGAGCCGGAGTTATTAAACAAAACAAAACCGAAAGGAGATGGCTTTTCAAACAGGACAGTTAAACTGTGCACTTCCCTCCTGCTGGATATGTTGTGAACATCATTTCATACCAACTTGACATATTCAAGAAAGAAAAATCTATTGTGGTCTATCAAATACAAAAGGAGTAGCTGTGGCTCAGTAAGTCCTCAATAAGTCCACAAACAGGCAAAGAAACTATTCCACAGAAGTATCTTGACACACTTGCACAACAGTACACTCTTCCCTTGAGTATACAAAATAGACACTACAAAAAACAGGGTACTAAGCTAAAATAATTTTTCATTTGACCCACTCCAGCCATTCAGCTAAAATAATTTTTCATTTGACCCACTCCAGCCATTCCTATACCCTTATCCCAAAGCTAAATTTTTACACTTAACCACCTCTGAATTTTCGGAAACGTAAAACAAAATCAAGATACAGATTTACTATCCTCGTATCTCTCGCTATACAACTATTTATTACCCTACCATGAACTACAAACTACTGAACCTTTAATTTTGAAGGGTTTTACGATTCAAAGCTGAGAATCTAACTCAACCGAGGAAAATGAAAATACATTGTAGAGATGGGACATGGGATCTGGAAAAACACTACAGAACAAATTTTTTTTTTAAATTTATTTTTCGAGTGTTAAAGAAAGCTATATACCTCACCTTTAGAGGTCTGCAGACACCTTCTGTGATGTGCCCAACTACTTCTTGAATATTTTCTTCCACACCTATAGTTAAAGCAAGCACATGCTAAGACCACGCAAATTTATTTCTCTTTTATTCAAGACTATAAAACAAATAAGCAAATGTAAGAGTTATTCTTCAATAAAAAGGCATTATGAACTGCATGTCCTTTTCTCCATGGGACTGGTTTACACCTCCACTGAACATCACATCTAGCCATTAAGAAATGGTTGCATGACAAACCAGAGTCCTAAAGAGTCACTACCTTATGCTGTGTGATTGCTTCCTAGCACAACGCAGTGCCTGGGGATTTGAGGCAGAAGGACAAAATGGAAGAGTAAATGATCTAGCAGAAGCTGTCACAGTAAGGCTCAATATCTGCACTTCTTAAAACTAAACAGGAAAAAAAAGTGCACTGAGGTGTTCAAGGAGCAACAGTACCTACCATTTTGAAAGGCCTGAACTGCAAATACACGCATCTGTTAGTTTTGGGTAGTGACGTGCTTGTCGTAGTGTTACAAATTAAATCACACCTGTACCTGCACGCTGCAGTGTACTACAGCATTAGCAAATGCTTCCTCTCTAGCAGCAGTTGAAACTGATCTTTCAGAGAACAAACTGTATACAAAAGAGAATATTGCCCTATCTTATTGTGAAACATAAATGAATTGTTGCATGGCAACCAGCACTGTCATAAATCAATCAAACTGAAAGCAACAGATCTTCAAGCTCTCACTTCAGTAACAACTCAGAATAGATTTATGAAGACAGCAATACTTTAATTCTAATTTAAAACTTGTCAACAGGAGTTCATCTTCAGATGGGACCCATGCAATGAACAGTAAACAAACTGACTGTGACATGTGATAAAAATCAGGTGACCTGAAGCTATATTTTGTAGATCTTATTTCACACTAGAAGAGAATATCTCTAAGAGGAAAAAAAATAAAAAATAAAAGATTAGAGATGTGTGACAAAGCCTCTTTAGACCAAAATATATGAAAATCCACATAAGCACAAACAACTAAATTCGGCGTGGTGGTTGTCTTGAAGCATGCTACTTGGTAAGTAATTAAAATATGTTTGTATATTTAAGTATCAATGCTAAGGAAGATAACAAGATTACAAACCACAAGATTTGTGGCCTGTTATGTAATAGCCAACTCCCAGACACACCCTAATAACTTTGGCATTTTTTGGTAGGAACAGTCACTTTTGTTCATCAATACAACAAGCACAGATTTGCAGTCATGTATCTAGACCAGACTGACTTAATAACAAATTCTTGGGTATGAAAGTTTTAGCTGCAAAAATATACGAGTTTAAATACCAAGGGAGACGGAATTACAATTTTGATATATCACATGCTTGTGCTGTCAAATACACCTTTCATGTCCAATTAGAATATTTTAGACTCAGCAAACAGGAAAAATAAATCTTCCGACACAATTGATTATATAACTGTTGCAAGTATTAGCACATCACTGTGACATGGAAGAATTATGGATTAAACAACTCTTATAGACTCACAATCACTTGTAGGAAACAGTTCATTACTGAACATATGCTTTTGGCTGCTTGCTACACCATGTATATTTTTTCTCTGCATACCCTTCTGTAAGAGACATCTTTCTTGTACCTTCATGTGGCTTCTGCTCTCCAGTTAGCTTCCTGTAACTCCATGAAAAGCAGGTTTTTACTGCTTCCCTTAAACAGAAGGCCTGCAATCCTCCCTTCTTTTCAAGTACAAGTTCACTACAGGACTGGAAAGCTCCCTACTAGCAGCATACCTGAGCTCCACAGAAGAGAACCAGATGCCTTATGTCTGTTCAGTACAATGCAAAATCATTAATCTTTTCTGAATGTGTTTTAAATGCTTAAATTTTTGAAAGCATTTTGGTCAGATTAATTTTCAAGGGTTAACATTTGCAAGTTTATAAAACTTTTTAGAAGCTATTCTTGAATATTTAATTATGGGCTATTTATTTAGATCATTCTCTCTAAACTCAAAACTGTGAACATCTCTCCGAAATAGCATTCACACAGTTTTGCTTCCACTGGGATCAAATCGACATCTGTCTCCATCTGTAGATAGATATGTGGCTTCTCTTTTGTTTCTTTCTTTCTTTCTTTATTTTACAGAAAGATGGCATCTTTTTGTTTAGATGCAATTTACCACCTTCTCTGCAGTCCTGAAATCGTATAGACTTTATAGGAGAATTTAAACAATAATCTGAACTCAGCGAATCCTGATTTCAAATTACAAAAATGGTTCTACTTCCAAAAAGCACTTCAAGCTGAAACTAAAGTTAAATCATTTGACTGACCTATTACAGAGAAAGCTTATCTCACCTAAATTTTGCCTTCAGATTTAATTGCCTAATCTATGCTAGCTTCTTGGGCTCCCTCTGTAGGAAACAGAACAAACAGTTTTGATGAAGCCTCTAGAAATGCCTATGTCAGACGTACATTTTGTTAGGAAGATTTGCTTTCTGGAGATGCAAATCACTCTCATTATCTATCATCAAAATCAACAAGATGTCCCCTTTTTAAATGGGCAAGTTAAACTAACTTAACTTCTCCTGTAGCCTGTGTAACCAGACACCTGAAGACTGCGTAACAATAGACATAATTCAACTTGAATCTCTCAGTACAATGCACTCTGTGCTCACTGGATTAGTCAGCACCAACTCAGGATTTGTAGCTATATGAGGCATATCATCTTAATCTACTTAATCTGAATCATAATGCTGCACACTCCACTTAAGGGCTCTTGCTAAACTCTGTGGTATCCCATTGAATACTGTTTCATCTTCAAGACCTTATACTACAACCATCATCATGATTTTTTTTTCCCAGAGATGCAGAGGAATAATTAATGGGTGCATCCTCTAAGCTTTGTTGCTCCCAGTGTGAAGAATCCCTCCTTATGCTTCCTGAAAACTGGGCAACAGTGATGGCAAAGCCATTCCTGATGAGCTCACAAAAACATTTTTGCTTCAGACAAATAGTGAAACTCTTGTTGATACTAGTCCCTTGGGAAAAAAAGCTTTGTCCTGGTGATATTTTTGGATTTTTTTTTCCCCAAAACATTTCTACTCCCTGTATTCTCAAGTAGTTTACTCTGGCCTATGGCTGAAATTCTCAAAATGTACTTATATTAGAAGTACATAGTATCTGAGCCTGACTTCCTGCCAGAAGAACAGAGTATCTAATAGTTAAAGCACTGCACAAGGGAGAACTTCAGAACAGAATGGAAGACTGGGCAATAGCACAGTCAACTGCAGAACCAGATGCAGTAACATCCTCTGCGTGGCCAGCTTTTCTTGAAGGACTCCCCATTCACAGCAAAAGCATCAGATCTTCGTGTATAGAATTACCATGTCTTTTTCTCCACCATCCAGGCATCACGAGGTCTACGTTCTTCTCTCTCTGAGATATTATCACTATATAAAATTAAAATCACTTCTACAGTATGCTGTAACTGTAGTTAAAAAACCAACAACATTCCTTTGGTTTGATTTACAACAGTCCCTACTTTAAACAGCCTACTTGCTCATATACCTTTAATTACAAAAGCTATTTAATACTTCCAGCGGCAAGGAAAATGAGAGTGCATATTAACTTTAAATCCCAGAGCAGGACTCAATTAAGACATACCATCTGAGAAACTCACCAAAAACACAGATTAAACATCAGCTCTTACACTGAGGCTTGTTACAACTGAACATACATGTTTTATTTGTTTAGTAAGTCTTTGGCTTAAGCCATACAGGCTAATCATATTACAGCTTCCACATGAGAAAGTTCTTAAAAGCATGGTTCAATCTACTTAAAAACACAGCAAAGGGGCTGAAGAATTTGTGTTAGGATCTGTAGATGCATTACTAAAGGAGGGCCTTGATATTAAAAAGCTTCACGCATCTATGAGTGGCCTGCTTTGACCTTCAGAAACCTACGCTGATACGTTACAAGAAAATTTCATTTTACTTGTAGGAAGGAAGGAACAGAATTATTGAAATGAATTACTAAGCAAATGATCGAGGGATGATAATCCTCAACATATCAACAAGTAATGCTATCATAATGTTTTCAGAGAACCAATTTTGAACTCTCTGCCCCTCTGTAAATTCAGTGTAAACCTATTGTGAGTAGAATGAAAAGAGTAATATCTGAAGTACTCTTCTTTGCTAAGGGCTTTCTTCTGGCAAAATGCAACCTACGCTATTCTGAAGTTAATTCCAGGAAAATTAAAAGTTCATCTCTCATAACTTAAGCCCAGACTAAGAAATTACTCACACTTTTTAAATTATTTTCTTAACATTTCCCAATATATGTTTCAAAATCCAGTACTACCTTGAATGGTTACAAGCTTTAGCATAGCTTCTAGATGCTCTTTTTCAGACGCTGTAGCTTGATGCAACCAGGCCAGCATGTCTCCCACGTACCTAAACAAAGACAGAAAATTCTGTGTAAATCAGGGGTTTACAGTGTGAGGGATCTGAAGTGTGAACAGGCAAAAGAAGGATTATTTCTTATACATTCTTACTAGCACAGTACCTCAGAGGATCGTGGGAGTGCATTTCAATAGGGCGGGGAGTGCCTCCTAGACCTCCTCTAGTAAGAGCATCTATAAAGCCTCGGACTACAGCACTTCTTCGAGCTGTTCCAAACTCATCCAGAGTATACCTGTCATTAAAACATGGAAATGAGTAAAACAAAATAGTTCACCTCATTGCACTTGATTCGTTCAGCTTTACAGCTAATACAGGCAACTGTTTCTACAGCTCTAGACAGCTTGCACAGCATTCAGAACTTCCTGATTTTCTTGACTCCTCATTAGCAGATACTGAGGACAGCTTTTCCTCAACCCATCCATTTGCTTATCACACACAAATAAATAAGTGAAAAATCATCATCTTCAGTTTTGCACACACAAGCATGTATTGAGAGGTCTAGAGCTCCTGTTCACACGTGGTTCACAGCTGAATGACAGAAGCAGCAACTTATTGCACCACAACACAAGGCTTTCTCCATCTCCTTCTTCTAGGCCACCAGATGAATAGTAGTGACAGTTATTTATTTGATGGTTGCTCCGTGTCAATCAACCGAGTCTTACTTAAGATATTTAATGCACGGACACCACAGCCCAGACTGCATAACACCAAATGGCATGCTGGTAAGAGAGGAGGTACCCAGAATATACACACAGCTCATTTTTGGAGCAGGCTACTTTCCTGTTGGGGCTGAAGCACATTAACAAGTGATGGGAAATGAACACTGCTAATATTCTTGCTTATCTGCTTAGAAACAGGACATTTGCAAGCAATGGAACACTTATTTTTTTCAACAACAGAATTTAAGTATTTTTAACAAAGCACACAAATTACAATGGCAAAAAAAAAAAAAAAAAGGATAAACACAACAGCTTATTTTTCCCATATAACTGAAGAAATGCCACAGAGTAGGCTTGGTGTCACTTACCCATGACACCCAGCAGCTGAACAGATACAAAAATAAAATAATAATAATAGAAAGCATGTTACTCACTGACTGAAGTTAAATGAGCACTACGCTCGCAATTAAACAGATGCGGAGGACAAAATACAAAAGGAAATAATAACTTGAAACATTTTTGACACAGTGTAAGTTCAATTAGATTTCTCTTATGCTATAAATAATGGATCCTTCATAATTTTTTTTGCTCTATGTTACTATTTAAGGGAGGATAAGGGGGGAACACAGTGAAGAATCAGAAAATTTCTTTTTACATCTTTTTTCTCCCCACACACTGTAGTTGCTCACTTGGAGAGTAAAGATCTATCTATCTACATTTTAAAGGCTGGTAAGCCTGTAATAAATCACTACTCACAAAAACAATGCAATTAGGAGTGGAAGAGTTCTGGGATCTGCTGACTACCCATAGTCCAGGAATAGCAGCACCGCAGCGAAAAACCTCAAGTGTTTGGAGAAACCAGTTAAGCCCCCCGTGACACTCCAATAAACAGCCTTATCATTAAAAATATGGCAGCATTTTCCCCTCCAATAAACAGCTATATCATTAAAAATACAGCAGCGTAATAGCACGATAAGATCTGTTTGTTTTGAAAACAGCAGTTAGTAACGATAATTTTGTTTAAAAAGAAAAAAACACTAATTTCCCTTTTGCTCTCAGTAGAAAGGAGTTTTACCATGTCAAAATTCTGCATGCATAAAAAATCATTACTAACTATTATTTACACTAGAAACACAGTATTTAATACTATGTTATTACATGTATTCATGATAGGGTAAGAAAACAACATTTGTATTCTTTTCAGCTCTGCTCCATTTTTTCCAGAAACCAGTGAAATAATAATCATTAGTGGGGAGAGGAAGAAGGTAGTGGAAAAGCTTGGAAAACCAGAGTGGAGGATGGAAGAAGAACACTGCTTCCAGCTATGACTCCACGCACTATCTATGAAACAGTTTTCAGATTTTCTGTTAGAAACAGGAAGTAAAAGCAAACGTTTATTTTATATCCCTACTGGCTGCAGTTCCCAAAAGTCCATCCATGGTACAATCCTTCTGCCACCTTAAAGTTATCAAAATATAACTCAAAATAATTAAACAAGGATTTGTAGTCTTGTTTCTAATCTCCTGTCCTTCTCCATCTTACTTTCATCCAACCAAATCACACCCTTTATCAGATGCAAGGACTGTGATTTAGAAGAAAAAGTAAGTTTAGCAGCAGTGCTAAAATGTATAAGAACAACAAATTAAATTTTCTTCTATGGGATGATTGTTATACTTTGAACTCAGAAGTTGGTATGTACGAAGGCAGATAAGTAATCTTCAGATTTAAGCTATAAAGCACGAGTACTGCTATTTTGACAATACTGCTTTAGAAAGTAATTAAGCATGGTTATCTGTGCTGAGGGACGTGGCTCCATCTTGTACAGTAATGTTTACTTTTGCCTTTAAGAGGAAAAAAAAAGTCCTATCACTGTTCTACTTCTGGTTACATTAGTATTGCTCTTTGTCAAAAAGATGTCAGAAGAAAAACGAAGTCTCTTTAGCAGATTCATTTTAAACTGGCCAGATGTGGATTTATACAGAAGATAGATTATTTTTTTTAAAGTGTTAAGAAAGCAAAACTAGTTTTGTGAAGTCTGAAGGCAACATCATAGAACAAAATATTTGTTGCAGAAAATACGTATTTATAAAGAATCCTATAGAATGTTGTGAACAACCCTATGCAGCCATGAAAAAGGGCCTGGAGGACAGACTGCAAAACAAGGTCTGCAAACCCCAGCTCTGGCCTAACGTAGGAGCTGGCTGTAGTGCATGTACAGAGCATTAGCACCACACGCAATAGCTGGGGAGGTCATGTGGCACCAACTCTTCCTCTAATTTACTAGCAGATCTGACAGAGCCTGTAGAGACGTGCACTCTCTCTCGTTTACGAATGTTGAATGTTCACACTACACATTTTACCCATGAAAATGTACAGTATGACACAGCTAAAGACAAAGATAGCCTTTGAAAGACAGCCCAGTGATCTGCTGTCCTGCATGCCTGTGGCTAAGAGTAATTTGCAATAGCTGCAAAACATGGTAAATGCATTACAAAAAAAAAAAAAATCAAACCCAAAACTCAAAAACAAAGAAACTAAATGTACTAGGATTAACGGTAAAACTGTACCTCCTCAGGTACCTGGTCACCCCAATAAAGAATGTTCTTAGAGTGCCACCTCGTGGTTAAGTTGTCTCTGAGAACTACTGTTTCATTCACGTTAAACAATCTGCTCAGCAAAGCCTGGACAAGAACTAACAACTAGTATATAACGTATGTATCTAAGTACCCCTATGCTTTGGAGGCCCAAATGTAGTAGATTTTTTTTTAATAAGTACTGAACAACTCATAATGGAAGGCATTCTCACTACCAGGAGCACTTCAGTTAAAGCTAATTGGTATTTGTCAAATTTTTACTTTGGGAATTTAAAGGAGACACTCACATACTCTGCATTGCATTTTTTTCCCCTACAAGGAGAGCAGCAGAAATTCACAATTCTTTTAAGTTAAAATCAAAATGCTGACATGTTTCTTCAATTACAAAGCAGTAAGTTGGAGAAAGTCCAACAGCCTTTACTGTATCATAATTATGTCAAAAAGACTTTTGAAATTTAGAGAAGTTAAATATGATATTATTTTTTAAATTTGATGCAAGACTAAATTGTCACGATCCTTTGCACCATAACACATGCCATTATAACTTAATAACGTAAGTTCTCGTAGGCTGGAAATACTCTTTTCTGTTAGAGATGACGATTAATGTTTACTTACTTATACAGGACAGGTCTATCTTGTAAAGCTTCCATGGCTTGAGCAAGAACTGGAGAAATGTCACACGACTCTTGTGTCAAAGTCCTGCACTCATCTATAAAATAACAGAGGTAAAAGCGTTTTCTTTACACTTCAGTACCTTTTATACCAGGCTGATAAACAAGAAAATGGGTTAAAAACTCAAAGCCTTTTGATTTTGAATTGTGGAATATGCTACCTGGTCTTGCTTGTACTAAGGTAATTCAACTCTCTCCTTAAGTAGTACTTTGACTAAAATGGATGCCCATTGCTAATCTCAAGAATAAAAATTAAAAGAAGCTTATTATGCGGTTGCACCCACGTACAAGTGTTAACTCATTCAACCATCAACACTGTTAGGCTCCTTTATAAGAGGCTGACACTTTACAAGTAAATTACTGAGAAAAAAAGGAAGCAAGTATGCAACCAAGCTGTGAGGGCTTTTTGTTTGTTTAGCTTTCATGTCGTAACTATATAATCTTGTACATTCCATACAAGAATGTGGAAATCACAAACTAAATCACACAACAGCAAAATAATGCTTAATTTTCATTAAGGTGAAACTGCAACTATTATCTGAGACTTCAGTATCCATAGAAGAATAGCCAAGTAATTTAATCTCCTATTGCACCAGCTTTTTTCACACCTCTTCCTGTCAACAGAGAAGAGAGACGTAATTCAAAAGCATCTACATTTTACATTATCAAGATGTTCTATCAAACACTGAAACTTGGATCCAGAAAACATGTGAAAAAATAATCACCTACAATCATCCAAAAAATCATTCAACCCATATGGTTTTGTTTGTTTTTAAACAATAAGCCACTCCTCACACCAAACTAAATGTTACTAGCAAATTGTCAAAAACAAGAACTTCCCTGTGACCTGCAAGAAAATGAAATGCAATACGCTTCACAATTGGCTTAGAATACCAAATTGTAAGTATTGTTGTCTGTGGAAAAACATCTGAGAACAGAAATAAATAACACAGTTTTACAAACAGGACAAAAAGGGGAGAATCTCCAGTTAATCATTTAGTTTAAAAAAGCTAACCCAAAGCCTCATTAATGAATCTTGGAAAGAATTTTTACTGAGTTCAATCCACATCAAGAAATTAAAAGAATCATCATCATAATATTCATAAACATAAAAACAATTGTAGTCCTACTTTGAGTCCATCTGTAAAGTCGTTCATAAGACGTCTCTTGCAATAAAGCCATCTGTTCCATAATTTCCAACCTACACGATAAAAACATTTGCAAATACTATTTTAGGCAGCACTACCATAGGCATGTGAAAACAAATAAAAAGTACCACTATTCAAACTAAGAAAATTTAAAAATGTTACTACTCTTCACGTTGATGTGAAATACTCTATACAGACACACAAAGTAAAAATGACTCCTTGCTGTAACTTCTGCTTGTAACTAGCAAATGATTGTCTTGCACGCATTTAAGTAACTCACCCTGCCCTTTGCTGATTTGTCCTGAGGAGAATCTTGACATCATCATGAATTTGCTTTACTCTTCCTAAAGCCTTGAAAAAATCCTAAACCAATAAAATAAAAATAAAAAGAGGGTCAAAAAGCAGTAACATCTGATTCACACCTCTAGCAGTCTGTACTCCCCATTTCACATACCGACTAAACTGAGGATTTCAGGGATGTTTCCACCCCAGATAAATTATTGCTAGCAGTGAAGAAAAAACCTCTAGAAGAACTCTAGATGGATATTTGTACAAAAAGGTTATTTTGTTACTGTTTGAGAGTCTCAATAGAAATATACTAACATTATCCAACAGGAGTCTTATTATGTATGAAGTCATCTTTCAAACATTAGGAAGTACCCCAGAAAATTTGGATGTAACTGTATGTTTCTTTTTTGACCTGAACACAGTTTACCTCAAAAAAATAGAGTTCTGTTCTAGTTCAAGGCCTGTAAAAATACATATTTTCTCTAAGTGAAGCACTCAACGATTTAACATACTGCCTTGCATCAACTATGTTGAAGACTGTATGTTTATAAAAACCCAAATCACTCTTCCTTCAGGAAAAAAAAAATTCTTCCCCAAACAGGAGTCCGACATAAATGATGTTCTAAACACACTGGTTGATTCTATCCTAGGTGAAAAGCACATATATGACTTTACTGAAGTCTGTAACTTCAGTAGCACAGCTACAATCATATCTCATTTACTTCTGCACATTTTTAAGGTAGCTCAAAGTATCACAAGGATTAATATTTGTTGTGCTGCAAACCAAGCACTGAATATATGGCACGATGTTGCTGTCGTTGTTGTCTGCAACGTGTGCTTTTTAGAAACTTGAATATTCTTTCATGGTAGTAGTTGGTACAAAAGCATACAGCAATTATTCAAGTGCATAATCACTTAATACATTCCATTTATGCTTTCATTAGCATTGTTTACAGTTATCTGTTCCATGTCTTTTAATAATGCTTTATCTGCAAACAGGATGCCTGTGGAAATGAGATACTGCATCTCAGCAGATAGTCTGAATTAAAGTGAAGGTTTTCATGCAACTACAATAATAAAATCTATCAAGGATAATCAATTCTCTCATTATTCAGTTTGCTTGTACTGCAGAACAATAAGTCTTATCAAAAAACCAGAGCAGATTCAAAAACTTGTTTTGGAAGGTGTCTAAAAGTGAATGGGTACCTAATAGCTTCATCAACAACATAATAACGAGAGAAAGTTCTAAATGATATTGTTTCAAGTCCCTGAATCCCTATATATACATATACATACACACGCATGTGTACAGGGGCAGTACCACATATTACTGAGGCCCACCAAATTTCTCATTTGCTTTAGTTGAGCATGTAGTAATTTAAAAATACCTTAGCTAAAAACTGAGTTTCCATAAAGGTCTTTTTGAAGTGTAGAAACATGATAGCTCTTATTGCCCCTTAAACTCATTATACAACTAGAATTTAATGCCGATTTTCTTTCTTGTTACTAGAATCTTTCATCACACATTTCAAACTCATCAGAAACTTATCACTGAGTTAAAAGGTACACTCCTCCATAAAAAATGAAGCTACAAAACTGATAATAAGATCTCATGTACAGTTCAGCTAGGATGTTTTTATATTTAAGTTCAGGGCAAAGCTTTTAATGTTTGCTGAGTTACCTCAGTAATTGGCTCATCTTTTGTGCCTCGAAGGAGGTTCATTTCATCTGGCGTCAGCTGGAATTTTGCTATGAATGCATCTGCAACTTGTGCTTTCATTTCTAGTCGCTGACTGTAATAAAACAAAGTGAAAAGGACATTAGCTTTTGACCTTCGACTCATTTTGCATATTCATACCTTTGGAAACATAGTAAGCATTAGAAACCAATGCTATTAAATTCTAACAGTACATTTGCCATCAAACACTTGAGTTGCATCTTCACATACAATTTTCCATTACCTTAAATATAGTCCTGAGCAAAACAATGTAAAGTTAACACATCTGAAAACTAGGAAGTTCTTTACAAATATTCCCTTAGCAGCTGTAACACAAAATATCTAATCCTGATACTTTGTACTTATACAATTTAATGCTTGCAATTATCTCCTTTCAAATTCATCCAAGAAAGAATGCTGCAGCATCCAAAATGAGAAAATGATCATTAGATTAATCTACTATTCTGTAGAAGAGATGCGTTTCTGTTTAACAATATACTAATGGGATCCAAAAAACCGATCTCACAAGCAGTCAATATGTAACGGCTAATTGCCTTGTTAGTTACCCTTCCTGAAATAAACACAACAGGGATTTAATATCCAAACACCATCTTGTGAGCAGCATGAGTTTTGCCACACGCCTTACAACCACAGAAGGACCCAAGTGAATCTCACTTCATTCCACAGGAAGGGACTGGAATTCCAGTAGCAGAAGAAATTCCAGCTGTGGTTTGAGTATAGAGCATTCCATGAAATACTTTTTTTTTTTTCTAGGCATTGAGAAGATACTGAATTGTTTGCAGAAGAACAAGGATCATTTACTTTAAGACCATTTCAGCTTCCAGTGTACTTACTGCAAGATAAATACACTGCTATTATAGAGTGGTAAGACAGACAGGTCCGCTTCTAATACTGGCTGCCGTAATTAAATTTTCTTGCAAGACCAAAGCTTGAAAATTGAGCTTTTACTTATTTACCAGTTCTTTACTACTCAACTAATCTCTGGACTGCATTCAGGCGAAGCAGCACAGAAAACAAACTTCCCTTCTGTAGACGTGGATGACCTTCCCCACCCTGCAGTTCTGCAAACTTTTTCAGAGGTCAAACGAAATGTTTTGCAATTGTCATAGCACACGGAAAAGCAAGGACAGGAATATAAAATCCAAAACTGCTTAATAGAAAAAAAAAAAAAAAAAAGGAAAAAAAAGTAAACAAAATAGAAAACCAAAACCTCTCATGATTTAATACCATGTCTTTAAATGACAAGTCAGGTTTCACAAGGGCAGATGTGGCTGGTATGATTTTACATTGACAGCTTTGCAATGTATGTAAACATAAACTAAATGCATGTGCCTTAGCTACTCAAATTGAAAATCAGGCATGGACACTTCAGATTTCATGAAATGATGGTGTTTTCAGCAACGCATTGCTGCTCCACACCACTGTGACAAGGAATTCTAATCCATCAATGTCACCAGCACTGGATTTGGTTGAAACAACAACCAATGTTATTCAGTGAATTACCTTTATTTAGTTGCTCTCTTCCCTTATGAGGGAGATCCCCATTTTATATTTAACTACAAATCTGAGTAGATTTACTCTGGAGTATCCCTCCCTTTAGGGAAGAGGAAGAAGGTAGAAAAGAGGTTAGAAAAAGCAAATGCAAAATCATCTTTGGTTTCAGCTGAAGAAATGAGATCTCCCGTAAACACGGGAACAACTGGGATGCAGAAACACTTGGTCTGAGCACAAAGATTTTTAACAGCTCTTACAAAATATTTCCATTTACATCTCATTTGTCAGATTTTTAAAATATATTTTTACAGGAGCTTTCAGCAGTAGCCTGTACAGTTTCATCAAACTGGGGCAGGGTGAGATCTGATTTTAAGAAGTGCAGTATACCAGATATACCATTATTTTTTTCAGTTTGTTTTACATATTTGTTGGAATTAGCGTGTAGACTTCCAGAGTACAAGGCCCAGAGTCAGGAACTATACAAAATGGCACACCTGTTAGTCAGCTCTGCAATTCTGTGCCCCATTTACTCCTGTAAATGAAAATCCTTGAAATGAACAATCACAGATAAATTCACTACCAAATCTCTCTCCTTCTGCAAGTCCTCACTCTACATAGCCCTCCTATTTTATTTATTTATTTATTTGCCGCTACAAAGAACAAGAAATCTAAAATCGTGCTTTAAAGCCATTCCCATCTCTGGCTGTGACAGGGCTAACCCCTGTCATAGCGGTTCATTGGCCCACTCTGCACATTCTCAGTAATTTACTTACAGAAAAAAAGAGTTAATACATTACACTCTAACATAAACTCCACAATGTAAGCATAAAATAACCGCCTCAAGGTGGCAGCAATGTTTCATCTATTTTTCTGAAGACAGTGACTTGAAAGTGATGAAAAGCATCTATCCTAACCTAACAGCATGCATCTTTGACTTCTGATAAAGCTAGTTCGTTTGGGCTCTGCACAAAAGACGTGGCATTTCAACAAACTACTTCAATCCAGTTTCAAAAACTAGGTTAGGCACCTCTGCTTACGCTTACTGTGTAAGTTGTCTTGATCATCAATCTGCATGAGAAAGAGATCCTGTTTCCTAGAAGATGATGGATCAGTAGCAAAACATGCGTGTGTTTTGTACTCTTGTGTTCGACCTGGCAGTATGCAGTATTAATGAGAGCGATGCATTCACACGGGTATTAAATGACATCGATATTTCCTCAGAGATAAATGAACAGATTTTGAACTAGAATTTAATGAATCTTATTAAAGCAGGGAAATAGATTAAAGTACCACTCAAGCTTGCTATGGTTATTTCTCTGTGTTAAGTGCTGTACAAAGCCCAGACTGCAGGCCACAAGAAAAGCTGGAGTAAGGCCACTTTGCATACGTCCCACTGGAACCGGTACCTGTGGAGACACTCAGGCACTTTGAGACCCCCCAGTCCTTCCTGTCAGCCCAACCATTTCTACACTATGCTCTAGGCATGCACAGTACAGAAGAAAAAAGGCTAAACCGTGCTGTCATCCCAGAGGATTCTTGGTTCTTTTCCTACAAAAGTTACCCCTGCATAAAGGCTCACAGGTCGCGGGAGCACAGCGCTGATGCAAAGCAGGGAAGTGCCAAGCACTGGTGGACTTTTGAGCTTGGATGGGGGACAGGACTCCAACAAAGAGCAATTTCCCCCATTTTAATGGTTACCACGGAGACAGAATTCTTTTGCAAGAGAACTCAAAAGGCTGGGAAAACTATGCACTTCATGCACTTTTCCCTCGAACTAAACACAAATGCACACTGTTTGTTAGGATTATCACCTAGACGGCTCGAAAAATGAGGTGGAGGAGAAACAGACTTCTCCAAAATTTAATTCTATCTCACCACTAAATATACCATAAATATTTGCTAGCGTTCTCAGGAAGTCAGAACATATTCTGAAAGTTCTCTCATTTTGCACTACTGAGGACTCAACGTTCATATTTTTAAAAACTCAGATATTTTTAGTGTTTTATAACTCAAAAAAATAACAACCATCTTCAACGGATATTTCCAGCAGAAGCTGGAAAAAATACTTTTCTGTGATGTTTTTGTGGAAGGCAGATAAATGCAATTATATAACAAAAAAACCTATACACAAGTATCCATTCTTAAAAATAAGTACCAGCTGTGTAAGTAAAAATGGATTTGTAGAACAAATTTTTATGGTACATTTTGGCTGTCAAACAGACATCTTTTAATAAAAGAGAACACAGGCATTATGTGAAGGTGTTTGGTGACCAATTCCATCTTAGAATATAATTATTTTATTTTCTGCTAGAGTAAAAACCAGGGAGGCACACATTGAATTGTGTAACATATTTCCAGGATAAAGGAAAATAACATTATTATTACAGAAAGCTTTAGTGAGACCTCGTCTGGAAAACGTCATAATCCCGATCATCTTTGTTCAAGAACAACGGACTCCCATCAGGCCAGAGCCCGTACGATGACAGTGAAAATGGAGAACCTATTTTATGAGAGGAGATTTCAAGATGGTCTGCCTAATAATCTTCTGCAGCTGAAAGCTGAGAGGACAGATGATTGTTGTCTGAAGACAACAGGAAAGGGAAAGAAAAAAAAAAAAAAAGGAAAAAAAAAACCACATCCCTTAAGATAAAGGGCAACATGGGCAAATGGATGATTTATACCTAAGAATTAGGTGGGAAATGAGGAAAAGACTTGAAAGAACAACAAGCTTGGTAAGTGTTCCAAGAACAGCAGCAGGTACAAAATGCAAAAATAATTAAGTACTTCTATGTTGATGAGTTTCTGAAAGACATTATGCAAATGAGAGCTGACAGCAGGAAAGTGGACTTGAACTTAGCTTTCTCCAATCTGAAGTCCCAGTTTAAAGACAGTAAAGCTGCAATGCAGTAGCTGTGCTATATAATACATTCCACTCTAAAAACAAATGGATAAGAAAAAAAATCAAAAATGGTAAATGCAAAGTTTAACAACATAAGGTATTAACTGCACCAAAATGATCCAAATCTTGTCAGATTACTAAGCACTACAATTAATAAATTTATATGCTGTAAGTAAAGTCACAGGTTTGTTTTGTTTTGTTTTTCCTGACCTAACCATCAGGCTTTCCATGGACATCATCTATATTTACAGAACAGTCTGGCTAAGATTTTCACATGCAGAACTTCACGGCAGTCATTTGATGTATACACTCACTAGATAAATCAGTGCTTAGCAATGCTTAAGACACTATACATGGCTTCTAACCTGTGAAGAGAGATTAAATTAACAAGAAGCATGTTTCCAGTAGATAGATTCTTTTGCGTCTTGTAGAGGTGAGATACCGTCACGTCAAACGGACTGGTATCTTCAGCACATTTTTTATATAATCTGATAGAAAGGCATTTGAAATGGGACTGCTTGGTCTAGTCTTCAAATTCGTCATCAAACTGTAAAATGTCACCAAAGGCATGGAAACAGCACGCTGTTCTCTCTATCGACTTGGAGTAATATCAGAGCTTAACCAGCAGCAAAAGGAAAACTAAATCAGGTATTAGGAAAACAACAAAGAACCCAAATCAATTTCCAGGGAACACCATGGGCTCTCTGTTCAGGGACTTTTCTTCTAACAGCAGATTACACAAACATCAGTCAGGAATGCTATTGTATAACTGATTGTGCACTTCTGAGGAATGTTTCTCAATCTGTAAATCCATGCCTCACTTCATATTGATCAAAAATATGCCTCATGCAAAAAGAGCACGCAGGAAATCACACCTTTTTTTTTTTTTTTTTTCCTTTTGCTGTTCATGGCCAGAACATGACAAATGAGTTTTTTGTTTGTTTGTTTGTTTTTTTCCTTCAGATTCATGATAGCTGCTTTGATTCCTGTGTTATGCCCTATCGCCTTTGCTTTACTGTGATACAAATCAGGAAAGCAGATCAGGCACACAATTTCAAACATTCACACGCACACACTTCGAATTATAATTCAGTTCAGGCAGTTACTGCTTTTTCTCATGAAGAATTTTCACGGGAATAAACATAACTACAAGTTTCAAAAGGTCAAGGCATGAAATGTACCTCCTTAATGCAAACCACCAGATCACCACTTTTCTCAGCATACCTCTCTAACCTCCTACAAACACCGCTGAGCTTCCTGAATCATTTCCAATTTGACTATGACAAAAAAATTGTTTCTGAAAACAGAAAATAAAATGGAAAAGTATCACTAAGAGACAAGCAGGAGAGACCTGTAGTACACTGAAGCAGCAGATGTTCACTGAGAAGCATTTTTCCTAAGACTTTTGACCTTTTATTGAGCACTGAGGTGACACTCAAATCATTCACTGAACTCCAAGAACTGTTGCTGTTGAATTTAAATAAAGAGCATGTTTCAACATAATTCAATTAAAACAAATTGAAGTACCTGCTGCATTTCAAGACAGGCTCAGAAATCACATTTAACTGTGTTTTTAAAAGTGAAACAATACTAGTACTACAAAAACTGGTTTTCCAGAATCAACATAACTAATAAGGACTCTGACACTGAAACACATTTTGCTCCATTTAAGATTACAATTAATAGAAATTAGCAATGTAAGATAATGTGTAAAGTTGTTCAAGAGCATGATCTGAATGAAAGGTCTGCAATCTTTTAGCCTGTCTCAAAAATAACTGTCCAATCCATTTCCATTCTCATTCTCTCATACAGTTTTCAGACTATGGTCTTCTTTCTTTCCAGAAAACTGACTCTCATCTATTTTCTATGCCTGCAGGCTTATTTGCTGTGATCTCCCTATGCACTTGCATATACTCACATAATCACTTTTATTTATTTTTAAAAGAATTAATGTTGTAACTTATCTTCCGGTGTCGCTCTTCAATTGTTAGGTCCACAGCTGTCATTTGTGCTGGTAGTACTACTATGAAGCCAGGCTTCTGCCATTCTGCACACAAAATTTTGGAACTGCACTGTAATTTCTTTGGTTCTGGAACTGTATGGAGCTCCAGGAAAACTGCTCCCAGTATAAGGTAAAGAAGATAGTACTACAAGCAGGCTTATGGCTTCATACAAAGAAGAAAAAAGAATTAAACTCACATACAGCAAGAGAACTGACAAGGAAGCTTTTATCAAAAAAAAAAAAAAATCACACTTCAAGGATCAAGATCATTTTTCTGTCAGCCTATTAGCAAAGGGAATAAACAAACCCACATATTTTAAGAAGCAGCAGATGTTGTTTGAAAACAAATTACTCTTTACTATACATACAAAGCCTAATGCAACCTGAAAGCAATATTAGCCTGCTAAAGTAAATGTACAGCAATCTACTGAAGATACCGAAGAGGATTTTCAGCAATTCACAGAAATTGTCTAAATTAGCTACTGCAGTTTTTCTTTATTATCGAAGGTTATTATGAAATACATTAAAACATTCTATTAAACACTCTACATCGCTGAACATCAATAAAATAATCTTATGGTGTAGAGAGATGGGCTAAATGGCTTAGACTACATTATTTCACATCATGTGGTTCTATCAAGTTGTGATCTCAATTTCTAAGGGCACCAGGGAAAAAAAAATAGTTCCTACATTAAGCAGATTCCACAACTTAAATAATATGAAGGAAAACTGCTCTGTTTCTAATGTACAATCCAACTATTTTAACTAGAAAATAATTTGAGAATGCAAAAGTTTTAACTGAAATCTGCAATGAGCATCTTATTTTCTTCCTCAGCTATTTAACCAATCGCACATTACCAACATAGGAAGTCCCAAATAGCTCATTACCTACGTGATGCTGCGGAGGGACCACTATGCCTTCAAATCACAAATTTGAGAGGCTAGAAAAAACAACCAGGAGTTCAAGTAAGAAGCTTAGGAACACGAAAATGGAACTTAGGAACTGAAATACAGTTAACAGTAGTGATAAAACTACACAAAAAAAATAACAGGTGAGCATAATAAACCAAGTCCCTGTGTGGAACCACTGACACAGCCACTCCTCTGCAAGTATTGCAGGAGAGAAAGAACACCTGGCAAAGCCAAAAGCATGGATAAGCACTCTTACTTAAAGTGTTCATATTTCACTGTTATCACACTGTTCTTGGAGAGAAAAGAGAAGAAAAAAAAAATCATGCTATGCAGGTTCAAATGCCACATAGGGAAAAAAAATCCGAAGAGATACTTACATTTGCAAGGTCAAAAACCACTGCAATCTAAGAAAACAGATCACAGTATTCCAATGCTTCCTTTAAGCATTTGCTTTGTGTATCTCAGGGAATAAAGTTACAACTCCAGCTAAAAATATTTTCCCCTTTTTGCAGTGAACATTGTTCTTTCTTCTAATTGCAGCTTGATTTAAACTTGATACTAATTGTAACACTTTTTGACAAAATTGACTTCCCCCAAGAACCGGTCAGGCATGAAGAGGGCTTACCTAAGTCACAGGTTCCACCTGTCATTTACTGAAAACAATCTTAAGACTACAGAAAGATGAGACATCTTTGATCAAAACCAGAGCTAACAGTTACCACACACAAAAATATCTTCTGAGAAAAAGAAGGGAAGCTAATAAAAAGCTGTAAACTACCATCTCAACTATTTGCCTAACATAGGTAACTTCCTAACTTCATCTGATTGTCTGATTGAAGATACAGCTCATTTTCCCTAAAATTTTTCAGATACAAAAATAACATGTTTTTTAAATGGTAAATCCCTAATTATCTTAAATATATGAAATTCATAACAACAACTCTTTTGTTTAAAATTGCCATAAATTTAGCCAGAAAATAATTTTGAAAAAAAGTTAACCTTGTTAATAAATGGCACTACAAGTCTTCCACAATGGTTCCATTGTAAAATGACAAATACCGTTTGGCTACTGCTACTGCGAGTACTTTGATGGTATGCTTACAGAACTGCCTTTCGAAAGATAACTTCTTCCTAGGTGTGCACTCTGAGGTCACAGAGTGCTTTAGAAGGACAGGCCAGTTCCTTTACATTTTTCTCTCCTCGTGCTAGAGGGATGTTCTGTACCTTACATGTTAATTTGGAGGAAACCTTTTAAGTAAGTTATTGTGTAAGGAATATATTGTAGAAGTACTGATCTACAGTCTGCATCATCTCCTTTAATGGACTTTAAGACCAATTAGACATATCACACTTGGGATGGGTCTTGGTATCCTTCTACTCCACTTTGGAACAAGTAATCAAAGCAGCATTCCTTTTCCTGAGACTACACAAGAATAGAGGATGGCTTCTCCATCTTACTGCCTCACACACTCATCTTCAAAATAACAAATTTTCTAAGCCCTGACTTCTGCTCGCTTACTTAAACTGTGACTGCCAAATTCTTCATTTTATACCAACCAGTATTGTACTTTATGCAGTTATTGTACATTCAACTTTAAAATACGTACAGATTACACTCTAACGTCACATTCAGACTCTCACAGGAGGTAATCCACTTCTGAAGTCCACAACATGAACCCATTAATTTTGAAAGTGCACCCAGAGCTATCCAGTGTCATAACTTCTACTAGAAACTTATCACTGGAAATAATTATTTCTAATCTCTAGTGAGCTATATATAATTTTCAGAAGAAAGTTCATAAAGGAAGGAGATTCATCCTTCTAAATTGACAAAGGCTAAAGCTGTAAAACAAGATGCCTTAGCCATAAAAGCGATAAAGATTACATGAACCTGTCACAGGGTATTATTATCCTCTTCCTATGAATAAAAATACTGAAAATAGCAAAATACAAATCTTTTCTTTCACAAGAAGCTGGAGAACCAAGGAAAAAAGTGGTCTACATTAGGCTCATTAAGATACCTATATATTTCACAGTTAGTGTTAAAGATGGAAAAGTAGGTCATAAACCAACTCTCTCTTCTTACGTCCAGTCCCTGCACAAGAGTGATTTCTGATGGATACGAAGCATTAACACCACTAATGCAAGACTTAGTGCTGAAATACTTTTGGTGAGGTTTCATCAGCACAGGAATTAAAGCCCAAGGTCACAAACTTTTTAAAAGAACAAATCCCAGTTCCCTCCCTCCCTACTACCTTTCCTTTGAAGTCTAAACCCAGGCTGTCCTTCCTTTAAAGACAAATATTAGGTCACAAAAATAAAATAAACAAAAACAATGGCCAACAATTTATCTATATTTACATATTTGTAGCTTGAAGGAGTTCACTTAAAAGATATGAACACACCGTGTTTTGTTCAGTGATTGTCCTTTATGTAACAAACGTTTCTTTGTAACATGAAAAAGCTCACAGCAAATAAAAAGATATTTTTGTCCATTTGCACAAAATTTGTGCAGGTCTCTGAATTATACAGGAAATACCAATCAGTCATTGGCATCACACTACAGGAACACTAATCTGGAGGAAAAAAAAACAACTAGCTTCAGACAATTACAGTAACAGCCATCATACCTTAACTGGTACCAAATAAGTTATTCTAAGTTTAAAAGTTTCTAAAACTCTACTCTAAAAACTTAAGTCCAAAATGCAAAATAACGTACTGATGTTTAAAGAACTGTGATCTCATGTAGGTCTGTATCTATTATAAAATTATTTAACTTACACTATCAACTGACATTAGGTAAAGCAAATCCCTACTCTAGCACACTGTACCACTATAACTGATTCTCTTCTCTAAAAGGTCAATTTTTATGACAATAAGCATTAACACATTCTTAGCTTTTTGTATCCTTTAGGAATAAACTTAAGAGTTCTACATCTTTATTCCAATTGAGCTACGAACACAAAAGAGTGTTAAAAACGAAGTACAAATGCAAAAAAAAAACCACAGCCCTTACACAAAAATAAAAGTGGCAGACCTAAGATAAAATTACATCAGTACTGTCATGTCTTTAAGAAATAAATAAGGTGGCATACATACTTTTCTGCTTGGAGCTTTGTTGTTTTTACTATCAAGTCCTGGGTTTGTTCCTTTGCTGCCTAGAATACAATCAGAACCATTAAGAATGTGAAAAGCACAAACATACCAAATGCATTACACAATTTCTAAAATATATAATACATTTGAACCTGTCTGATTTGTTTAAGGAGCATACTCTTCAAAATAAAATGCCTTCTTTTAGTAAGTATTTCTTAACTCTCCCAATTTTCAGGCATTAAAAAAACAATAATCTTATCTATACATATTTTTATCATTATATATATTCATATTTGCACGCGAGCCTGTTGTTTGGACTGTATGATACCACAACCTTACAAAATAAAAAAGGTAAAGAGCTTTTTGATTAATGAGTACACAGTCCCTTTCATATCTTATATTTGTTCTGCAACCTTAATAGACTACACTTTTAGCACTCTTAAGCCTTATTTGCTACGGTTATTTGTATTCATATGTTGTTTTCTCTCTACTCTTATTACGTTGATGTCTTCTTATTCAGCTTGAACACATGCCTGTGAGTCTTGATGTCCTATTACAGATAAAACAGCAGAATGTTTGACAACCAAGTGCTAATTCCTGGCCTTGTTAACTTACTTTCTATTCATACAATGAAAGAAAACCTGGGCTGAATTAAGACAAGTTAAGAGTGCTACAGGGCTCTAGCAGAAACCTCCTGTGGGGCACAGCACAAAACTACCTACTGATTTTAACAGAAAAAGAAATCACCATGGGATGGCTCTAGTGTAAAATGAAAAAAAAAAAAAAAATCACAGATGACAGCTACACTTCATCATCTAAAGACAGAAAAGAACAAAAAAACCGCATGGACACTCCACTCATTTTCACATCTGACAGTTTAGTCAAACTGTCCCTGAACTGCATTAGGAAATACATCCAGATTAACAGCATTCAAAGAGATGCGAGACCTCAGAGCTACATTACTCATCGCTTTCCAAAACTGAAAATTAAGTACTGCAGCGGGCTAACTGTATTCTCACACTTCTTGGCACAAGTTCATCAAACAACAAGCATTCTCAGGAGGATTACATACAATTTGCATGAAACCTCTTCACTTAATTACCTTTTGAGTACACATCAGGGGGAAAAAGGAAAGGTTATCACAGGAGACTTAAGTGAAGAGTTCTTATTCACACGCTACAATTTATGTGCTATACTCAGAACAGATTTGGTTTGGCAAACATCTACACTTCAGTATCCATAATCCTTTTAAACTCATGACTGTTCTGAATATTGAACTTGTACACTGAAACCAGTTAAGATTTAGCAACGTGTTATAAAATACCTACATTGTGGCTTCGGGATTAATATGGAACAAATTGCTTTTGTTGCGCAAAGGCATCCTGAGACACGTTACGAAACAAAACCAACAGAATCAAGATGGTACACTAGATTTTTCTTGCTCAATGGATAACAAGATAATTTCTTACAAATATACTTGAGGTATTTATATGAACATGTAATTCAACAGCTTTAGTCAATGTGAAAGATTCAAATTTTAAATCAAAACCCACAAAAATAGTTAACCCTTTAATCTACCACACATGTGATCTAATGAAGTATTTTCTCTCCACTCAAACACAAATACTACCTTGACATTCTCAGAGAAGTATATAGCTACATTCAAAATTGGAACTTGGAAGAAAGCAATTTCCTCGACACATTTAAGTAAAAAGAAACGTTAATGTCTTAAAATACATAATACACATAGTAGTGAAACATCTTTGTAACAGTTAATCCTCCAAAATAAATATTTATTCTTCTAAAAGAAAACAGTTACATCCTAAAAGGAAAAATACGCAAAGCACATCTACTCATATATTACCTTCAAACGACTGGACATATCTTCACAGCAGCTGCTCATTGCTTGAACATCTTCATTTATACTCTCAAGCTCCTAAATAAATTAAAGTAACAGTAACTGTGTTTTAAATCAGAAATGCTATGCCTAGGCCCAGTCTCACCCCACCAAAACAAAATGGCTCTGTTACAAGAAACATACAGACCGTACATAGAGTACTGGTCCCCGCCATTCAAAATAGATGTGCACAGACCAGAGTCCAAAGGAGGGCCACAAAGACTACCAAAGGGCCGGAGAACCTGCCCTCTGCAGAAAAACTGTAATTATTCTCCTTCTTCGCAACGAGCCACATGAAGACGATAAAGGGCAATAGGTCCAAGTTGTTCTGGGAAAGATTTCCTCTTGATAGAAAATTTTCTTACAGTTAAATAATCAATCACTGGGACAATCTCCCCAGAGATATGGCAGAATCCCCTGTACTGGAGATTTGCAAGATGCAATTGGACCGGGTGCCAGATAATCTCATCTAGGCCCCCCTTTTCCCATGAAAGGTCAGACCTGATGATCTTTTAAAGTCTCTTGCAACCTGGGTTGGTCTTACAATTCTATAGTTGCTCTAGGGTTCCTATATAATCAATGGAGAGAAAGCATCCATAAAGATCAATGTTCACACGAATCAGGTTTTTTTATTCGTTTGAAATATCACCTCACTGTGTGCAATGTTTTCATCAAATGGTATAAACAATGAAACATTTTTATTGTAAATGTATATTTGTCTGGGAAAAAATCCTGATTTCTCATAACCCATTTTTCTTTTTAAAATTATGCAGAGTACTCTGACAAGATCACTAATCAAACTGTAAAACTGCTACCTCTTTAACTTGCTTAAATATGTGGACAAATTCTTCATTTATGGCTAAGCTTCGTCGTTCAATGTCTCCACGCAAGTTTCTTCGGGTGCGCAAACTATTTTCGACAAAAAAGGTTGAGAGAGCCTTGAGTGCTTCCAGCATTTCCTAAGAAGTAAAGGAGGAAATTAAATTAACATTTCACTAGGTTATAAAGAAGCATGTTGCGTAGTCTGCAGCCACCCCAAGTTCACTGCTTTAGAGAAGAAGGTACTATATAGAATCACAGAATCATGAAGGTTAGAAAAGCCCTCCAAGACCATCTGGTGCAACCATCCCCCTACCACCAGTGTCACCCACTAAACCATGTCCCTAAGCACCACGTCCAGCCTTTCCTTGAACACTCCCAGGGACGGTGACTCCGCCACCTCCCCGGGAAACCCATCCCAGTGTCTGACTGCTTTTTCTGAGAAGAAATGTCTCCTCACCTCCAACCTGAAGGTCCCCTGGATCAAGTTGAGGCCATTCCCTCTAGTCCTATCACTGGTTATCTGCAAGAAGAGGCCAACCCCCAGCTCCCCACACCTTCCTTTCAGGTAGCTGCAGAAAGCAATGAGGTCTCCCCTGAGCCTCCTCTTCTCCAGACCAAACAACCCCAGTGCCCTCAGCCTTTCCTCACAGGACTTGTGCTCCAGGCCCTTCACCACCTTCGTAGCCCTGCTCTGAGCACCCTCCAGCACCTCGATGTCCTTCTTGTAGTGAGGGGCCCAAAGCTGAACACAGTGCTCAAGGTGCGGCCTCAGCAGAGCAGAGTACAGGGGGACGATCACTTCCCTGGACCTGCTGGCTGCACCGTTCCTGATACAAGCCAGGATGCTGTTGGCCTTCTTGGCCACCTGGGCACACTGCGGGCTCACGATCAGGAGAGCATGGTTTTACAGAAAAAAAAAAAATACCAAAACATGCTATAGATCGATAGGTAAACAACTAAAACAACGGATGAGTCTCTCTTCTTTTTATATGTTGTAGCACACAGCTCTATTTTATTTGTTTATTTATTTATTATATAACAGCTTTAACCAGAAAGCTAACGGTTGTTTAAATCCTGACTACAAAACACCTAAATCGGGAAAAGCCTCAGCGGTGCCACCCGAGCTACGTGGCGACAACGTCCCCAGGACGGGCAGAGCTGCATGGCATACCCCTGGAGGCCCAAACCCGGCTTTTATTCCCAATTCCTGCTGCAGACCCCTGCCTGCCCCCCTGGGACGGAGCCGAGGGGACGCCAGGGCTCGCTTCTCCCTTCGGAGAGCCCGCGGGGGGCCCTGCGGCCTGCGGCCCGGCCCTGCCGCCCCCTTCGCCCCCCTCAGCGGCGGGGCCGGAGCCTGCCGCCCCACCTTGTCGTTGTCCAGCCGGGTCTCCAGGATCTTGTTGAGTTTGCGGGCCAGCGGGTTGATGCCGGGGCCCGCCGGGGCTGCGACCTGCGGCGGGGCGGCGGTGTCGGCCATGGCTGCTTGCGGCGGCGGAGCGGCTCCCGGGGAAACGCGCTCCCCGGCCTTTGGTTCCTCCTGCGGCTGCCGGGCCCGAGGGGGCAAGGCCGGCGCAGTGTGGCAGACAGACACCGGCAGACACACAGAAATTCGCCCTGTGCCTGTTCCTCAGGCGTGGTGGTGGTTAAGGTCCCGAGGTCCTGCAGTTTGCAGTGCGGGAGCCGAGTTTAGTCCGTCGTGGGGGTGTGGAGGGGACACAGACTCACAGAGGCCACCGAGGAGATTTAAAAGATTAACTTTTTAAAGTTAGAATTGTAAAAGATTTCCCTGTTTTACTTATATACTGCATTCTGGGGATACCTATCCACAATCCCTCAAGCACACTTTGTTAGTAGTCTGAAATGGGGCTCGTCACCATTCTGGTTAGTTATGAGACCAAAATACGCGACCCCTGGTACAAGTGATTCTCAGGGGAAAAAGGAAAAGTTTGGGAATAGTGATAAGGAAAATAATAATAATAATAATAATAATAAAGTGTATGGGGGGGCTATTCTTATACAAATGAAAGTAAAAGCATGTCAAAGTGGAGAGATCTTATGTTGGCCATTCATTTACTGAAACAGATTTCACCTCAGAGGCTTGCTTTTTCTTGTCACGTCATTTTCTTCTTGTAGATAACAAATCTTCATGTATTTAGATCTTCATGTATTTTTAGACACCTAGTTTCCCTCCTTAGCTTCTCTTCCTCCACCGTGTTTTGTTGGTGTTCCCTCTTCCTAGGCATCCCTTACTTCCAACCAAGCTTCCAAGAGCCAGGATCTCCCTTCTCCATGTCAAGAATCTGCTTTAGACTTGAAGAGATAATACAGCATGCAGTCACAGGTGCACGCCGTCACAGATGTGAGCAATTATATTTAAGCATGTAAAGAAAACTCCATTATTAGAAAGATCGCATCCCAACTTGAAATTGGATATTGCTACCAGCCTGAACAAAGATTCCAATGCCGTTAACCTGTTTGATGAGTTGACACAGCGAAGGCACACCTTGAACTCAGAAGGACTTGAACACCTGAATCACAAGTGTGAAGATAAGATCGTTGCCAAGCCTCATCCAGCAAGTTATACCACAGACATATAAGGAACCACAAACATTTTCCTCTGCAGTCGGTGCATGTACTGTCTTTTGAAGCATCCAGTTTTACTTTCAGATGCTTCTTGATGGAACTGTATTTTTTCATGAGTTTGTTTCATGAGCCGGATTACTTCTAGATAAGGCAGTAACCTGTAGGATTTTGAAACAGTAGGTGTTTATCTGTGCATGTGTTCCCCAAGAAAAATAAAAAGAAATAATCAAGGGAACACATTTTAATCTCCTATAACTGAGAGAAGCATTTGTATAAGGGCATCAGGGCTTTTATTTATTTTATTTATTTATTTTGTGTATGTGTGTTTAGGAATATTAGATGCATCTACAAAGACAATAACAAACAAATAAATCCTTTCTTTTTCTAATATGGATAATGTTTGCAGGCTAGATTTTTCCTCAAAAATTAGTTAAAAAAAATAATATTCAAATGTGATCATGCAATGAGATCACTGCCTAAATCTCAGCTGCTGTCTCACGGCTTGTAAATGTTGTAGTGTCATGAAGGAACTTTTGACGTGGCATTCTTACTGACTTGCTTGTCCACCAGCAAATAGTTTCCTGTTAAGTCAACTAGGTGAACATTGTGGGATAAAATGACTGGGCATTTGTGATCTGCAACTGCCAGAGGGTGCTTTGATTTCAGATAGCAGTCTACATGTACCAGTAGAAGACACTTTGTGTATTGTGCATAATTTATGCAAGCATAATTTTCCTTACTAAAGCCAGATATGGCAGCAAAACTACAGGTGTCAGCAAAGAAATGTCTGGTACATAGTGTTTTCTGTTGATTCGCTTATCTCAGTTCCTTATTATGGTGAAAGTGTTCACAAAACACACATTTGGTACAGTACAGATAGGAGCACAGTTTATCCTGTGGAACAACTCCTGTGGAATGCCACCTGCTGTTTAAGTAGCCCAAGCTAATATTGCAATTGTGTCTTCAAACACTTGGAGTTATGTGCGTTTTAAAGGGAAAGACAAAAGCATTTGCAGTAGTCACCTGAATCTGTTCCTCAAAAGGCTAAATAAGAAGAAAAATCCACTGGATAGATAGATTGGCTAGGATCAGACAAAGATGTGACCAGAGCTGGTATTTTACTGCCCCTAGTATTTCCCTAGCATTTCCCCACCCTGTGGCAAAAGATTTGTGACAGAGCATGATATAAAGGGAATGTTTCCTTAAATATAGAGAGTGGAGAATAGCTCTTGCTGTAAGTGTTATCATAAGCAAATGACAGTGAGAAAGGAAAAATTTTGTGATGAAGGAAGAAGAGAATATAAAAGTACATTAAAAGAAGAGTAATAGAAGAGACTGAGGAATCTTTTGAGGAGGGAGAGAAGGAGGAGGGAAGTGAGAACAAAGGAGGAAGCAAGGAAGAAAGGAAGGAAGGAAGGAAAGAGGGAAAGAGGGAAGGAAGAACAAGCAGACTAATATAGGGCTTGCCTCAGTATGATATATAATTAATAGTATTTTCTCACAGTGTAGTAGGTAAAAAGACTATTGACAATACTACTGTTACATACAGTTTGTAGGCCTTGGTCCTTTCAAATGTATCAAGGAAGAGTATCTGCAGGAAGCTGGCCATTGTAACTTGCTGCTCAGATACCCTATCCCTGGTGAAGTGACAGCAGTCCTCTGTGTCATGGTCCCCAGAGAAATTCAAAGATTCACAGAATCATAGAATGGTTTGGGTTGGAAGTGACCCTAAAGATCCTCTAGTTCCAGTCCCCCTGCCGTGTGGCTGGAGACCTTCCACTAGATCAGGTTGCTCACAAGAAGACCAAGTGAGTTGAACTTGGCTCTGCCAGGCTCTCCAAGTGCAGGGTCCTGCACTGGGCCTGGGCAGTCCCAAGCACAAACACAGGCTGGGCATAAAATGGACTGAAAGAAGGCCTGATGAGAAGGACCTGAGGGTGTCACTTGACAGGAAGCATGACATGAGCCAGCAACGTGCGCTTGCAGCCCAGAAAGCCAAAAGTATCCTGGTCTGCATCAAAAGCAGTGTGGCCAGCAAGGTGAGGGAGGTGATTCTCTCCCTCTACTCTGTTCTTGTGAGACCAGCAGGGCAAGGGAGGGGACTGTCCCCCTCTACTCTGCTCTCATGAAACCTCACCTGGAGTGCTGTGTTCAGCTCTAGGGCCCCCAGCACAAGAAGGTCATAGAAGTATTAGAATGAGTTAAGAGGAGGACCACGAAGATGATCAGGTGGGGGGAGTACCTCTCCTACAAAGACAGGCTGAGGGAATTAGGGTTGTTCAGGCTGGAGAAGAGCAGGCTCCAGGGAGACCTTATAGTGGCCCTCCAAAAGGGACCTACAGAAAAGCTGTGAAGGGACTCTTTGTCAAGAAAGAAGCTACTATTGTAGATACTTTTCACTAGACCAAAGCAGCCCATTCCTTAAATTAACTACTTTTCAAAAGCTCAGACAGTGTTGACCCCATTCTGTAAGTGAAGGTATGACTCCTTGAGTGATTTGGCCAGAGGTCACCCTGGCAACAACCTGTAGTCATGTAGCAAAACATGTCTGTGTCCCTCGAAGCTCCAGAAAAATGTAAAGTTCTGAAGTTTTTGGTGAGCTCATGCTATCTCAATTGAGGATTTATTGTCATGCCTCACAGTCAGCAGCACTGGCTATAATATATGTGATGCTGAATCAGCCACCTGGTTGAGGAGCTGTAAAACTCCTGTTTGTTATAATTCACTGAAAAAGATAACGCTAGCAGTACAGTATGCACTTTAATGCATACCAAACCTATGAAATCTTGCTGTTCATCTCCTGCTAAAAAAACAACCATTGATTTCAGGGGAAATACTGTGTCAGCAAAGCTAACAGGATTTGGTCGAAATATATTCAGCTCTAGACCTCTACTGGACTTCTCTAAGGAAGCCCTTGTCTAGACTATGTGGCTGAATCCCCAGCAAAATCAATAGCATTGGTCATGGCACTGCCACTAACTTCAGAGAGAACCAAACTTGCATCTAGAAAAAGGAAGAAAAATTTTCTGAAGAAACAAATGGCTTAGATGGTGGAGCCAAGAGCACTAGTATCTTCCTGTGGCTCTGTGCTCGGGTATAAAGCTTATCATCCTTTGCATATGCCTTTAGCATGTTGATAAGAACTGTAATATGGAAGATTATTATTAACAGGATAATAACAATGTAATAGTGAAGGAGATTTATTTATTTATTTATTTATTTGGGGGGGGGGGAGAGAAGAAGAAGTAGAAACAAGATCCTATTAATACATGATGTAATGCTAATGGTGCATACTAGACCTGCTATCCGTTCTCTTCTAACAATGTCCACCTATGTCCTGCTACTAAAAAGTCTCTGGAATGCATTCCATTTTACAGATGAAGTAAAGGTAGTCCAAATATCTGAACAACATAATCAACAACAAAAATAAAAATATTCATTATTAGGCAAAGGAACAGCTCTCTTCACTATTATTCTGATCTCAGCTGAGGTCAGTCCCTGGCAAATGAAACCTAGATAATGATAAAGAATGATACCTAAATTACAGGACACTGCCTTTGCATCAGCCCGTCAGTGTGAGGCCATCTATATTATCATAACATGGCCATGACATGGATCAAGAGAAGCCAACAGTAGGTAGATCTATTAAATCATAGGAACGGGTCTGACCAACTGCATGGATTCCTAATAGGAGTAGAAAAAATACCTTTTGAGTAAGTACATCATCAGCACAAGTTTTAACACGGACCATACCTTCTGCAAACTTGGCAGAGTTCCCTTTTCAGACAGTTCCTCAAGCTGCTGCATTTAAACCCAAACTTGTGGGTCAAATTGTCCCTGTCTTAAGAATGTCAGTAGAATCTGTTACTTTGTCTTCCCTTGGATTTTCTGCCATGTTTCATGTGAACAGACTGTTGTGATCTCTTCATGGGAATGGAAGTCCAGACCAGTACCTTAAGTCTCCACTGATAATGATGAACCATGACCATTCATCGCTGAAATGCCTGCATAGCTTAGGCGTTCTTGCTTTCCCCAGAACCCAACCATTATGGTTGCTTTGTGTTTACAGTTCAGGTTGCTGGAGACACACGATAAATGTAGCATATATTGTGTCATTCCGGACTCCAAAATACTATTACTTTACTTGACAGGACAAGAGATGCACTAATATATACCTAATAATAAAATGTGTGATGAAGTGCATTTTGCAGACTTCCTCCATTTTGTTTTCTCTGTTGTGTTCATTAGTCGGTCTCTGCTTTGAAGCCTATTTGTCCTTTCCAAAGCTTCCTTTTAAACCCCTGTTGTATGACTTTTGTCCGTTTGGCCTTTTCCTGCACACTTCTGCCACACAGGCAGGGTGGAATGACTGGCTTTTCTCAGCTCTGGCCAATTTCTTTACCACAGGAATTATACAAGGTACAGTCTTTTGTATTAGTAACTGCTACACTGTGTCTAGTAGCTGATGTAGTTGCATAAAATCATAGATTTCTCACCTCGATATCCCAGCAAATCCTGCACAAATGCAAGTATTGGCAAAGGAGAGATAAGAGTATACAATTAGGAACACCTTGGGTATAGGACCTCCCTTTTAAATGGCAGCTGACAATTTTACCAGGCAAAAGTGAATCTGGAACCATGGGGGAAGAAGGAACTTTAGCAATGGTGTAGCGTAGTGGCAAAAGTGGAGCAGCTTCACCACAAAGGCCATTATATTGTGAAACTGCACCTTAGAGATGTTGCTAGTGCAGGTCACAGAAATTATTCACAAACATGGCAATTTTTATTGCAGCATTATGACATAAACCTAACTGTGCATGTACGGGTGCAAAGAACAGGCTTCCATAGTACTCATTACAATTCTGTTTGGGAGAATTAAATGGAACTTCTTTGCTGTAGCAAAATGCCAGGAGAAGACACGCTGTGTCATCTCTCAGGAGGGAAGCAAAAAACACCTCTCAGCAACTCCACTGTGGAACTACCTGGTATATTTAGACTTGATTCCCTCTGTAAAGTTGTCTCAGAAGTGTCCTCCAGGCTTGCCTCAACCATTCATCTTTGTGTGTCAGCTCAAGCAGCCTTTCCAAAGCCTTGGCAAGATGCCATCACCCTCAGAGATGCTGGAGAGCTGCAGTGGATAAAAATAACTTATTACTTAATGGCTGACACTGGTCTCAGTCACTGCAGATGAGCTGCAAACAATTTCTCTGCAAAGATCTGCCCATCTCCACAAGAAGTGTGTTTAAGCCTGTGGTTTCTTGCTGAAATGATCTGCCATCCCTTTCTGGTGGTCATTTCTGCCTTCATGGCATTATTTCAGGGCTGGCATCCCTACAGCTGACACACTGGAAGCCAATAATTAAGTCCCTGGAGGATGGCAAAGGTTGTAGGAAGCAACTTTTTTTCTAAACTTCAGCGTCTTTGGTGCATCTGTGTACATTTGCGATCTGCAATAGTGATGCTGGAATCAGCCTGGGCAGCTCTGCCAGGAATAGACGGGAATAGCCCGATCCTGGCCTTGCCGTGTGGCCGTGGGATGGCTGGTGGAAGCCCGGTGATGCTGACAGGCTGCCTGCCTTGAAATGCAGAGGGAGGACAGCTCAGCCTTGCCACCCTAGCTGCTGTCAGATGGCTGGATGGTATTGATGTCACTCTGATTACATCTGAAGGAACAAGTGTTGTACATTTCGCTGCTCACACAAGCATTTTGCCAACGCAGGGGTTCTGTGTAAGCATCTACAGCAGCCGAGTAGGTTGCTTCGGCTGGTGTACAGTACAGCCTCAACAGCTTTGTGAAACACTCACATTCCCTGGCAGGAACACAACGAGCATTTCCAGCACCTCCAATTACAGTATTCATTACAAGAGATTATCAAGTTCCCCAGGATAGACCCCAAGCTTCCTTTTGCATGCCAACCAGCAAGGACTATCCTGTCCATGCAGGTAGAGCTGTCTGCAGAACATCATCAGCCTGTCTATACCTCATGCATCAGGTAACTTCATGTCAGCATTAAGACCTTAAACCACTGTTGTGCATGCAGAGCCCATGGCTTTCTGAAAGCAAAGTTCATGCTGGGTGAACTGCCAGTCAGGAGGTTTTGAATATTTTAATGTTAATTTTGATGGTTAGAGGCTTCTTTCTGCTTCTGTCCCATATGTGGCCCTTTGTGTGATAAAGTCCAGAGCCTTGATAATATAGGCAGAGTAACACCATAAAATGAAGCATCAGGTGCCTGAAGCAGCAGCAGGCTGCAGCACTAAATGGCAGAAATTAGCAGGCTGTCTTCAAGCAATATTTTTTCCCCACTGTGGAAATGTGAAGGCAAGAAACACTGATGCTGATGTGGATTTAGGCTTTCCTTCCACTTGTCAAATAACAGACTATCTGGGGGCTTTAGCAGTGGTGTGATTGCTGATCCACTGCTGATATAGGGAGCTCTGAATAGGATCTGAGTCTCTTCTCACTCTATTGAGCTTGGATGCCTGAAGACATAATTAAGTACCTGTGGTGGGATGCATCTCACTGACCTTCTACCATCTAAAAGTCTGGGGTGAAGGCCATAGCTAATTGTCCAGGCCTCATATCTATCAAAGGAGTGAAAGAAACTGATGGTTAGAAAACATTTCATCCTAAGGTTCTTAACTAGTCCTCTCAACTAGGAGCATAGTACACTTGCATGGTAGATCATTGACCTCATTTACCCCTACTAGGTCTGACTGTGGCTTTTGACTTCTCTGCAAATAACACAGAGTGTGCCCCAGCATCAGTGCAATGGAAATGGCAAACTCTATGTGAATGCTCTTATACTCACGGGGAAGGGAGGGAAAAAAATAAAACAAACAGAACATTTTATTTTGCAATAAAGTAAATGGAAAGTTTTATTTTCACAGTAAAATGATCTACTTGGTGCCTGTGGGCATGTGACATATCAGGCAGATGCGTATCATCTTGGGTGACATATCATTGACTTGCCAGTTGCAAAGGTGGAACTGCCCAAAGGCTAGTTTATTTTTTGCACCTGAATCACAAAAACTTCTAGATATTCATTCATAAATCAATGGTATAATCTAGTTCATACCTGCTTCTTCTTTTCCTCTTCTTCTATATCTCATTTTTTCACTCACTTTGTCACTTCCTCTCCATCTTCCTATCCAAATCCATCTCTCAGAGGCATGTGTTTCACTCTATCATAGATAAGCCTACTTGGGATGCATGACTCCCTTTCTCAGATACCAATATTAATCCATTTTTCTTTTAGCGTGGTGAGATTTGGGCACAATTTTTTATTATCTGTAACAGAGATAATGTGCCAGCACAGCTCCACAGGGATATCAGCTTATGTTTGATTCATTGAAATGAATAGCTGTTTTGCTAGAAGCTTGAGAGAGAGTAGGAATATGTGGAGCTTCATTCTCCAAAGTGTTGGGCACTGGCTTGCAGATGTGCATAAGTGCTTGGTGACTCACGGCCAGTGTTTCTGTGCTTTACAAGGTTGAGCCAAAGTTCCTTTATTTTTTCAGTCGCTGAAGTTAGCAGAAGAACTCATGTATGCATATTGCAGTGTAAATCAACGTCAGCTGAAGAAACAAGATGGTTGTGAACACGGAAGACAACTCTCACTACATCAATCAAAGAGAAAGGATGCATTGCTTTCCTGAATTTGGAGGTAGAGAGTAAGGATTAATTCCCTGCTCATCATTGTCTAGGCCCCATTCTGCCTCATTTTTCTCCAGATCAAATGTCCATGGGACAGGCAGTTCTTTAATATTTAGAGCTACCACAGAGTCCTCTCATCTCAGACAAACATGTGAAAGTGGCTTACAAAATACCTAGTTTTTCTAAGGACAGCCTGTGGTGTACAGTTAAGTAAGGGATTTTTTTTTCTTTTTTTTTTTTTTTTAAAGAGTCTTCAGTTTAATGGGTAATTTCCTTTGAAAATGGTAAACTACAAATTAAATGGCAAAAAGCAATTAATTATTGAAATGATAATATCCTTGTAAAGGTTAAGAGGTAATATAAATGAAGTTCCTGTGAGCACATTAATGGTATTACTATCTTCCCCTTTACAAGTGGCAACTGTAACGACCTAGCTAATTAGCTTTTTCATCACAAAAAGGAATATTGAAATATGTAGTTATATTGCAGAAGCACAGTCTATGACTATGTTATCCTGCTACAACAAAATATAGAGAAAAACCTTTCACATGCTGGTAAGAGCTCTTCCCAGAGCACACGGCTTTTGATGGAAGGAGGAAAAAGTGTTTTTTAATGGCATAGGATGAACAACTTGTAACGTAGAAGGAAAACATGGGCCAAAGCCAAGGATTAGCAGGGATACATCCCTCTTTGGCTAGCTGCAGGTGCCCTGAGCACACAAGGCTTGGCTAGAATATGTGGCTGAATAGGGGCCTGACCCTCCCCATCCACAACAGAGGTCAGGTAGCCTGGGGTCCACAGCTACACGGAGTGAATCTGGGTCTCACGGACTCCCTGTGCAGTATTTATATATGTGTGTGTGTAGGTATAGCTATATATGCATAACACATCACTGTATCCACATATACATATGTGGATGGTATATATTGACTTTTAGACAGCTTTCTAAAAACTGAACTTGTTTCTTGCCCTGCTGTGTTTTGGAAGGGGATAAACCAGAAAGGAGGCACTGCTTGGGTTTCAAGTCACAGTGCTAGCATGACATTTTTTCCACAAATGAAGCCATGAGAGAGAATCCAGAGGTTCCAGCTTCTCAGAGGGCCTGAGAGCCCTATGAACCTCCGTGTGTGATCTGGGGCAAATGAGCTTCCACTTGTACGATGAATTGCCCTTTGTTCCCAACAAGAGGATTTTCAGCTTTCTTTTCAAACCCACCAGAAAACATTAGCCTCATCCTTGGGAATGTGATCTAATATGGTGACCTAGATGCAGGCGATGGCTGCAGCTGGGGGGGAGAGGCAGCTCGGCTCCAGTCCCGCAGCACAGGGCTGGGGGGAGGAACACCATGACGCCTTGCATCCCGTTCACACAGACACACAGTTTATGCAAAACATGCCAGGGAAGGCAGCCTTGCATGTTCTGCAAACACAGCTTGTGAACCTTAGGACTGGAGTGGGGTAGTTATGAATCAGATAAATTTTGTGGCGAACACAAACAAGCTCAGATCCCCACCCCCACCTTTCCCACACCCACCCTTCCCCACCAGCAGCCTGCAAAAACGTTGGCAGGAGCACCAAATCCTTCAGGGGCAGCCACCAAGTCACCTCCCACCCAAGCAGGGACACGAGGGCACCCAGTCTCCCCGTGTGGGCAGGCTCCCCTCCCTCTACCTTTGAGGACTCAGGCACTTGCACTTTGCACCCCTGATTTCTAAATGTGATGAAAACCAATCTCTAACTGAGACTTTAAATTCAAAGGGAAAAATTGTGTCCCATTAGGCAAGAGGTTAAACAACCATTTCTCCAAAGATGTGCTCCCTAAAGGGCAACAAGGCACCGTGGCAGGACCTGCACTTTGTAGATTGTTGAAACAACGCCTGGGGAAGATAGACAAATTCCCTTGGTAAATAAGATGCCACGATTAAATTGCTCGCATCGGTCTATATGCACAGAGAACAGGCTGCCAGTAAACGAGTGTCTGAGAAATCGCTTGTTCACAATCCAGACGTTCCTTGTTTTTCCAAGCCCACTTGGGAAGAGTGGAAATTTAAGAATTAAAATCACCCATGCAGTTCTCCATCTGTGCAGGACTAAGCCAATGCCTTATCAAAGGAGGACGGGTCTCAGAACAGTCAGCCCTGAGCTCTGTCACCTTGGCACAGCAGCCGTTTCCCCTCCTTAGCTATGGGGCTGGTGCAGAATGAACCTCCCCAGCTTCTCCCACAGCCACCAGGCTCATTAGCAACAGGACATGAAAGAGATAATCAGGAGCTTGATTTGCTATAGCTGCTATTTGGGAGCACCTGGTGGCTTTTATGTAATACATGATAAGTAATAATGGTATAGAGATGAAACAGCATAAGGAGGGCTTATTGCACATAACGAAGGATGCTTCCTTTTTTTTTTCTTATTATTATGTTACTTGTAGGTGCGTCCAGAGATCACGACCGATGTTAGCAACAGGAGCAGTGTTTCCAGTGAGACAGCTGTGCTTCAGAAATGTATCCTGTCCATGAATTTTTGGTAATGTGATCTGTAAAATTTACCACCATAACCACCATAAAAATAAATCCTAATCATAATATAGCATTGGAAAGGAACTGGAGAGAGGATGTTTTGCATAGAGCTAAGTTTTTAGGCCAGGATTTCGGTTCAGATGTGACAGCCCCAAATCTCTGGAGTCCACTTCCACCCACACTAGAAAACATACAATGTGTTTGATTTGGAAGAGATACCGTACAGATGTATGATGATTTAGTGACTTGAATTTCTTTTCTTACGTTCCTCTGGCTGAGAAATTTGCAGGTGTTAGACTTGAGATTCTACTTTTTTTTTTTTTTTTTTTTTTTCCCCTCCTGATTAGTTGTTGTTTCTTTCCTACTGCTGTGCAGAATTTAAAGTAAATGTATTAATTATCAGATGGCTCCCTGTAATACTTGTCTGCTTGGTCTGTAGTGACTATATTTGAATAATTGAGTTGACTTTCTGTTGCTCCCAGTACATAGCCTCAAGTCTGTTGTTGTGCCTACACCTTTCTTTTTCATTTAAAATCGAGTACAGACATGACCTGAAGATCCAGTTTTGTAAGATGCTCGGAACCATGTAGACGCTATCACTCTCCTATGGACCACACAAGAGAAAACCAGATGGTGGCCTGCAAAAGAAAAGCTTCTTTTTTCCTTTTTCTTGTTAAAGACTGAAGAACGAGATGGAGTTTCACTGTCTGTTTCATTTTCAGGAACATACGTACTCCCCTATGGCATTTTATATGGCGGTGGATTGTCTTACAGGATATGCTGTAATGAAAGATTCTTTGGCCGAGGCCGTGGTGTGTGCTGGCTGGATTGATTTAGGTGCGTTGACAGGATTTTTTCTCTCTTTATTCTGCTGCACTGATTAGCTCCATCAAGGCTGTAGGACCCCAGATGTAACAGCAGCTTTGTCAATGGATCAGGGAGAGATGTAAAATCTATAAGCATATTTTCCCATCTCCCTGCTACGGCAGTTTTCTGACAGTGTGTTCGTGGGCGTTTGATCCAGTCTGATTTCTGGTGGTTCCAGCAGTGGGAATTTCACATCTCACATTCCTGCCACCAACTCTGAGGCTCTCTCAAAAGAGGATTCTCTTAAATATCAAAACACCTGAACCAATTCTAAAACCAGTTGCTATTTCAGTATAGACAAGACCCTGGGGACCGAGACTTTTGTTATCACTCTGCTCTGAGGAGGTGTCTGCTTTTGTGGCTACAAGAAAGACCGTGGGTCCAGAAGCGCCATGTAGTAACCCCCTTTTTCTTTCAGACAGGTTAGATGTGGGTTGAAATATTTTGGCTTCCACAGTGAAAATACATCTAAAGCACAATGTTCCCTGAAAAGGGCAGCAAATGTTGATATAGTCGAAGCATGTTGAATTGCAAACATTAGGGAGAAAAAAAAAAAAAAAAAAAAAAAAAAGGAATAAGGATTTGGATGTTAACTTACACATGCAATGTGTTTAATTTGTTCCTAATCAAAACAAAACTACTTGTATCTCTGACAGAAAATGGATGGTGAAATAAAGCTTATTTCTCCACAAGTGAGTATGCCACGCGGCCAGCTTGCGGGGGCACTCGGAGACAGTTGGCAAGATAAGATGCTCCAGGAGAGATGCAGAACGCAGTGTGCAGTCTCCATGAGGGAATGTGGAATGGCAGCAGCTCAGGGAGTGAATATAAAGGCCATATAAGGGAAGCAAATGGACTGCTGTAGAGATGCCATTAGCAAAGCAAACACTGACTTGGGGACCTTGGCATATACCATGGAAGAGATAAATTGCATGAATAAATGCAGACTTGTTTGCTTCTCCCTGGGTTTACGAAGTTAGTTTTAACTGAGAAGCTTTACATGTGTGAAATAGAGTTTTTGCACACTCACTGTAATGCCAAGCAATTTCTACCCATATCTAATCCCAACACGCACCTAATTTAGATACATTTATCATTGTTTCATTCTAACCAAGGCCTTTGGCTGAAGACAGAATGCAAGACCAGGTCTTTAAGCAATTGTAACGTAATAATGGTACACAGTGCTCCTCTTTCTTTATACCAAGAGCACGGTTCAAGTATCACAACATTAGCTTTGTACCCCTGTCATTTCCCACACTGGGAAAATGAACATCAGGAGAGGAAGCTCCTGAGCCAAGTGCTGGCTGAAGGCATGAGAGCAGCCACTGAAGAGTGAACGCGTTCACTGGGAAGCGCACAGCTCTGCGCAAAAGTCAAACCAAGTGCCGGTGCACTTTCAGGGCGGAGGCTTGGCACCATGCAGAAAGGTGATGTGAGGGGAGGGTGCCAGCAAGGTATGCTGCAGAGCAGGCTCTGGCTCTCACCCCTGGGAAAGTCACTCTGGCGCCCTTTCACTAAGTCACCCGACAGGCATATCCCCATTCGTGTTTTGGCGTGGATCAAGGGCACACTTCTGGGGCAAGTCTCCAGATCATCCTCCCTTAACCACGTTTTGGTTTACCCTGCAGTGATGCATACACAAAGAGGATGCTGTTCAGATGAGACTAAACAAGACAGGCTTTAGAAGGGCAACTAATGAGTCTTGAGTGCTAGAGACCCAGGTTAGTGTGAATCGGAAGAAAAACACAGGAATACCCATCAGGTCTTTGAGCACCAACAGCTTTGCTGCACAGATTGGTTCAGGCTGATCCACAACAAATACTAATACAGATGTAGGCTTTGTGGACGGAGCTGGGGGGGAGGCATGGCTATTTTGGAGGTATGCCTTTATTGTCTTCCTTGTGAAGCACATCACTGCATAGCTTCCAGCACTGAACCTATATGTAACCGACTTCTTTTATTTGAAGCACTTTTCCTTAAAGAGTATGTTTGAAATGCTGGAGTGGAAAACTAGATCTTGCTATGTACTTTCCCATCCATTTTTCATCCCTTGAGAAAACACACATTTTCAGTAGTGTTCTGATTTTAAGACTTTGCATTATAGGGAAAAAATGGAGAGTCTTTTTTTTTTTTTTTTTTAAATCCAATAAAGTGGCTTTATAATTTAATTCGGAACATGGCTGTTGTTACTATTAAATGGTGTAAATACAGACTGAGCGCCATAAACCTCACTTCCATTTAGCATTAATAATATTAATGATCAGTACTTAAATCACACGCCATGTTCCCGGACTGTAAAAGAAACATTACCAAAGAGATTTTGCGCGTCTGGTGCCGACATAAATTAAACGTGGCATAAAATTGTCTTCTGTCTGCGGGAATTTATTCAAGCTGCAGGGAAGAGAGGAAGAAGCAGCAGGAGGAAATCTCCGTCCCCCAGCGGCTCTGCCTGCACCATCTCTCCCCAAAACTTTCCCACTTCAGGCAGTGGGAAGGGAGTGGGGCTCCCCTCTCCGCCTGGCCCTGGCGCAGCCGGGCTGAGCTGCTTGGTACTCCGCTCACATTTGCTCTCGCTGGAGCCCAGCTCCCAAAACTGTTGCGATCAAAACGCTGGATCAGCAGCAGCTCGCACGCACGCCATCGGCAGATTTCCCCATGTTTTTCCCCATCTAAGGGCTGCAGCCTCCCCCTTTTAACACCCTCCCACCCCTCCGGCTTTTTCCCCCTCGCCCCCCGGCTCCAGCGCCCCGCACACCCCGCGGGCAGCCGGGGGAGGGCTGGGGGAGCCGGGACCCCCCCGGGCCGGCCCCGCGGAGCCGGGACCCTCCAGCTCCGCCCGGGGAGGGCTCGGGGAGGCTCCCCCCGATCCCCCGACCCCTCGCCCCCGGCCCCAACCGCGGCGGGTCCCGCCCGGGGAGGCGGCGGCGGGGGAAGTGGGAGGAGAGGCGGCGGAGCGCCTTGCCTCCCGAGGCATCAGACGTGGGGAAAGGGAGGGGAGAGAGGCAGAGAAAGAGAGAGAAACGCGCCGAGGAAGGCAGGGAAGGACTGGGGAGGCCGGGCTGGGGAGGGTCCCGGTCCCTCCAGTGTCCGGAGGACCGCGGGGACACTCGCTTGGGGCGGCCGCCCCCGCGCAACCCCCCCCCCCCTCGGCTGGGCGCCCATGTGCTGCCGACACCGGAGTGCGAGTAAGTACCCAGCTGCCCCCGGAGCCCCGGGATCTCCTTCCCTCCCCCCTCGCCTTCTTTCCCCTTCCCTTCCCCGCAGCGACACCCGCCTGCATCCCCTCCCCGTCCCAGCGGACCCCCCCGAGCCCCTTCCCCTCCTGCCCTCCCAACCTTCCGCATCCCTTCCCCTCCTCTTCCCCCCTCTTTCCCGGATCTCCCAGCCGCTCCGGACCTCTCTCCCTTCCCCTCTCCGTCCTCCTGCTCCCCCCGGATCCCCTCCCGCAGCCCTGCCAACCCCTCGCCCCCCTCCCGCCCCGCAGCCTGCCTTCCCCTCGCATCACCCCGGCGAGTTTCGCTTCCCGGCCCCCGCCTTCCCTGCCCCCCCCCCCCAGCTCTCCGCCGCCCCCTCCTGCTCTAGGGCCGGGGTTTTGGGGCCAAATTGGCGAGCGTCGCTCCCCAGAGAGAGTCCGGGGCGTTAGCTGGCAGCCCGCGGGCGGTGGGGGGTCCTGCTGGATTTGTAGGGTCCTGCCCCTGGAAGCCTCCATGTTGTCCCCTATCTCCAGCCGTGTCTCCTCTGCCGGTTGAGGGAACGCTTATCCCCGAGTGCCGTGACCCACTTTGCCGTAGCCTTTTGGTGCCACGCCAAGGCACAGGCGGATCCTTCCCCGAGAAGATGCCTCTGGAGGGTTGGGGGCAGCCCATGCCCTCCGCCAAGTTTCTGTCCCTGGGGGTTTGGGGCTTTTGCAGGTTGGGAGGCATTTCTGCAGATGGGCTACGTCTGCGAGGAGGTAGGCGTGTGCTTCTTGAGAAGCGGCACAGGCCTTTTCCAACGTTAGGGTAAAGACTCCTTTTTCTCAGTGTTGTAAAAGTAAACAAAACTTTTGTGTGGTGCACATGCTTAATTTCACTTCCAGACTCTTTCCCTACATTCCCTCCTTGTGCAGAAGGAGTTTTAATTTTATTGCCGGTGCATTAATTCCGTTCACTGATTGGCGTCTAATCATGCTTAGAAAAAAAAGCCCCTGTAAATAGCTATCGGGATTAATTTGGCAGCAATGGTGAGAGATGATAATAAATTTTAAAATGTGGTAGGAGCAGCGATCCAGCGTGGATTGAACAAGAAATGTGCCCCCAGCCTCTGGGAAGCAGCGTTCCTGCGACAGCCAAAAGCGCTCGGTCATGCTGGTACAGAGCTCGGAGGCTGGGAATTTTCTGAGGAGGAAGCAGAGGAGTTAAAGGTCCTGGCTTTGGGCTGGGAAGAGGCAAAGAAGAGGAGGCGTTGTGTTAGTGAGGTTTTCTGCTTGCCACAGGGGTCCGGGCTTGAAAAGCCACGGACGGTTTCACACTGAAGCTGCGGGGCCACATCTAAAGTACATTCCCCAGGCGTCGCAGGAGGAAGGATAACAACTGAGACCTTGCCTGGGAAAGATGAAGACGTACGGGGGCGAGAAGAAAGCGGGGAAGTAGGCAGGGAAGCCCTGGCGGTGGCTGCACAACCTGCACGGCCACGCTGCCTCCCGTCACCGTCCCCACAGCTGCCGGCAGCGGTGCTAGTGGCCGCTCGCAAGGATGGGACAGAGGTGTGTGATATCTTCATGAGAAGTGCTGCAGGAAGGAGAAACGCTCTGGCAGATAAATGTTTTCTTTTTTCTTTTTGCCCCCTAATGTCAATGTTTCTGAACTTGCCTTTTTCTCCTCTTTTTCTCCTTTTATGTTGTTATTTCATCAGGGACCTTTGTCTTCATGATGGAAGGAAACATCCCCTTCGCTGTTAGGATCCGGGCTTCTCCCAGCGCAAGGATTTGTCAAGGCTGAGAGACTCTGGATTATCCCCAGACCTCCTCTAAAACACACAGGGGCTTTTCCTGTCCCCCCGTCGTGAGGGGGCTTGGCGCAGACGCAAAGATGGCCTCCAGCCTCACCTGCGCCGGCGTGGTCTGGGCTTTCCTCTCCTTCCTTTGTGCTGCGGCTTCCTGCGTGGGCTTCTTCATGCCCTACTGGCTCCTAGGGTCCCAGCTGGAGAAGTCTGTTTCCTTCGGCACTTTCCGGCGGTGTTCCTACCCGGTGCGGGACGAGAGCCGCCAGACGACCGTGATGGTGGAGCAGTGCGGCCGCTACGCCTCCTTCCAGGCCATCCCCAGCGCCGAGTGGAGGATCTGCACGGTGGTGACGGGCCTGGGCTGCGGGCTGCTCCTCTTGGTGGCCCTGACGGCCCTCATGGGCTGCTGCGTGTCCGAGCTCATCTCCAGGACCGTGGGCAGGGTGGCAGGAGGCATCCAGTTCCTGGGGGGTAAGTGCTGCCTGCTCGTGCGGGGACGGGGGCGTCTTCAGGCTGCAGGTGTCCACGTGTGGTGCTTTAGGAAGAGGAGGGAGTGATATAAACCTTCTGCTAGTGAGGGAGACCACTTGGCTCCCTTGACCATTGAGCTAGTTGTCTGGATGGCTTGAACGTGGCCTAAAGGCTTGGTCGCCTGTGGTCGCTCTCTTGCGCTTAAATCCCTGCTCGGTTGTTGTATGACCTTTGAGACTTGCACAACAGGTTCAGCTTGCTGAGTGCAGCTCTTTGTGCCGAAGACCGACTAACGTGGGCCAGTGTCTTCGTGGAGGTTTGGCAGGCTTGCAGCAGAGCTCAGCGCGGGTGGTGGCACCTGGAGGAGCGTGGGGGCCGCAGAGCCCAGCAGAGCATCACAGGGTAGGGGCTGTGTGACTGTGAGGACAGCCCTGGCTCTCCTCCTTCTCCTTCCCACTCCTGTCACCAGCAGCTCCCTCTGCCATCTGGCAACAAGTCTGTGGCCCCAGTTGGAAGCGGGGGACCTTTGTCCCTGGTAGGTATAGCCCATGAGCTCCCAGGGGGACACCTGCCAGGTCCACGTTGCCTGGTGGGGCGTGGGGTTTGTGGAGCCTGTGGTCTAGACGGTGCGTGGGAGAATTACCTCCCCTCCTTTTTTTAGCCTGCAAATTGCATGGCCTTAGCCATGGAGTGTTTGAAGGGTATGAGACAATAAGCAGGATCCTCCAGTGTGTTTTTTATAGGGCTGTTTTCCGAGTAAATCATCACTCTCCTGTCATCACTGACACGCGTCTCGGTGGCACTCACTGTCACCTCGTGCTGCTCGGCGCGCGCTCGCCCCCGTAAGGGGACGGGTTTCTCTGCCCAGGCGCCAGCATTTGGGATGTCTCTCTGGGTCTGCTCACAGCTCGGGGGGGGCTTCTGCCCCTCTGCCTCACAAACTGGAATGCACCCAGGCAGGGCAGGGTGTGTACATTGCCAGCATGCAGCCGGGAGGAGGCACAAGATGGAAATGGTGGGGCTCGGGGGACACAGCCGAGGCTCTGGTAGGGACCCGTGCCAAACCTTCAGCCAGGCCATGTTGTCACGGCTCTCTCCTGGCTGCCACGAGCCCTGGCTCTGACTTTTTGAGCGTTTTCTGTGCTTTACAGCAAACTGCCCGTCACTTCGTCCTTCCCTCGGTGCTGCATTCCTGTGTTTAATCTGGCTGACGATTTGAAAACGCAGCAGCTGCTTGAGAGTTAACTCTGCTGGAAGCTGCTGCTTCGTGAAGGCTGCTCCATTATAAAACTCCGGCCGGGCAGCCAGGGGGTGGAGAGGATTTTCGATTCAGTGACACTCTGCAAGTCCACTCGGTCTGGCTGTTTTCACCGAGAGCCATCACAGGCTCTGCTTGTGCTTTAACCACCCCCCTCCTTCCAATTGCTGCCTCTGCTCATCTGGTTTTAATTTGCATTTGGTGGTGCTGCATGCCTGGGTCTGGTTACAGCCACCTTGGTGAAAGACGACAGCCCAAGGGGTGGCTGGACACACGGACAGGGGATGTGGGGAAACCTGTGCCCATGGTGTGGACTGCAGGTGTGCACCCTTCTGCCAGGCAGGATGCTCAGAGGACTCTTCCGACCATGCCGTGACCACTCCTGGAGCTTGCCCCAAGTGACTGCGCACCATTCTTTCCCTCCAGGAAGGGTGTGAGCATGTAGAGCTTGTCCTCAGTCGATGGCAATTCAAAGATCTATGAACCTGTAGTAGGAAATGAAAATTGCCAACAACTTTATTCACAGATCAGAAATTATTTACACAGCATGTCCAATTTTCCCCTCTGCTGGGTTTTATGGTTGTCTCTCATTTCGCTCAGCGCTGCTGGAAGTGTGTAAGAAATGAACAAAGTGAGAACCCGTCATTTCTTAACCTGCTTAAAAACTGACTGTGGGGTCATCAGGGAGAGAGGCCAGGTGGTGCAAGCAATAATTTGGCTGAACTGAAGGCACAGATTAGGGTAAAGTTCAGATCCTTGCATCCTTCATCAGATCTTTAGCTGCCATCAGTCAGCATAGCTTCATTGCTTAAATGACATGACAACATTTATGCAGATGTTGAAATTAGGCTCTGTAATTATTAGGTTGTTTTAAATCAAGATAGTCATGAGCTGTTCAGATTATTTGCTATCTAGGAATGCCAGGTCTTTGTTCCCTGTGTAACCGTTATAGATTTAGTTATATACCATGGGGTATGGTTTGACTATGGCTCAGTGGCACTTCTGTGATTGTCACTTTAATTGGCTTCCAGCTGGAGATCTAACCAAATAAAACCCTCACAAATATTTTTTGGGGTGTAAAAGAACCCCCTGCCATCTTTATTGTGCAGAAAAAGCCTGCGGAAAAATAAGCAATGCACTGAGAGATGCTATTAATTCATCCTCTGTGCCTTTCTCTGCATTGGGCAAGGAGATGGGGAGGCAGTTTCACTTTGTTTCTTCTCATCGGAGTCACCTGCACCAACACGATTGCTGCTTTCAGTGGCGGAGGATGGGTGACTGAATAAACTGTATTGTTCTTGAACTTAGAAACCAGCATAGTCACCCTCGGTGTAGCTGGTTTAAAGTTTTAATGGTGTTCTGATAGTCTAGGATCTAAGTAATTTTCTCAACATGATTTAAAAATATGGACTTGATGAAGATTTTAGTCAATTGACAGTGGCATGTTACAGGAGGCCTGTGGGTGGGTGCGATGTAGACTGCCCTGCAGCTGTGGTGGGCCAGAGCACCAGGGCTGCTAAAACTAACTTAATCCAATACTGGAGACACGTTTACTGCTGTGAAGGGGTGGTGGGGAGGTATAATTGCCAGAGGTGGTAAGCAAACAGCCTGATCCTCTTCTTCCAGCAGGGCAAGGGAGGTGTAACTCCAAGTAGGTCAGTGGAATAGCACCTGTACAGAAGTAGCGCGAGCTAAGTGGTGCCAAGGTTTTACAGCTGGGATTTCCCCCAGTTGTATGTGGCAACTCATGCGAGTGAATTATTCATGAGTGCTTATACCATAAATCTACTCTTATAAAAAATTGAGTGGCAGAAGCTGCAGGAAACTGGAGATCTGTACAGAGTCAGAAGAGCTCTTTAGATACTGGTTGTTTTTACGTACCTAGCCCTTATGTGCTATTTCAGATAATCCCGGCTACAGAGCATACGTATATTTTAAGATGACTCTGGGATGCGCTGAGTCTATGTTTCTAACAGAAAGGTTGCATGACGGACTTTTCCTCCCATTTGTAATTACAGGAACCACTTCCTTTCCCATGGATGATCACGTGGCAGCTCTGTAGCCATTGCAGCAACTGCTTACATGCTATTTTGAGCTTCTTCCAAGGCAAAACATGGTAGTGGGTTATGAGAAGCAGCCAACACCCCAAGGCGGGCCATTTCTTCAGTGGCTGTCAGGGGCCTGCAGTTTATGGTGTGCAAACTGCTGCTGCAGTATCTCAGCAGCATGCTTCGTGAACATTGCTGCTGAAGTGCTTCGAAGAGCTGACAACCGAGGTGAAAGTTATGCTGTCTGTAACCTCTTGAGGGCACAGTTATGTAGATGGATACAGTCTTCACTGATAGCAGTAAGTGCAGTGTTTCCAGCTGGTTTCCTTTGAATGTTTGGAAGATAGAGAGATATGTAATCTAGCTAGAACAGATTGCAGGGATGCATCTTTGACCATAACTATTGAGGGCATGACAGCAGGAAGTGAAGTTTAACAAATCTATGGCAAATTGGAGTCTGTAATTATTGATCTTCTTTTCATTGTGCGTTGGCAAGTCAATTCCACTTAAGTGAGGAGACTAGAAATTTGCGGGTAGGTAGCTCAGATATGACACACTAATTTGGTGAATAGCTTCACTCTGTGAATGCAGAGCAATGATTTTAAGAACAGAGCAATAATTTTAAGAACATAATGAACTGAAAGGTTAGCCCGTTTTATGTGAGGCAGTGGATCAAAAGACGCAAGCGTTGCAAGGATGGTCAATTTAAAGAGCGTTATGCTGGCAAGGTGAAGTTTTTCATTAAAACGGTCAGCGCGCAGGAATTATGGCTGAAATCTGCACTTGTTCAGGATTCCTTTTAGCTCTGTAGGACAGCTAAGCCAAGCTCAGAGGGGTAAGAATCCAAGGGGACAGAGCATGAAATAATCTCCTGACTTGGAGACCTCTCTGAATCTGACACTTTGACCCTGATTCTGAGTGACGTGTGAGAAGCGAGCACTCCCCGTAGTTGTGGGTAGCCATGTGGCTTGCACTGTCATCTTTAGTACTCACCACTCACTGTTTGTATCCAAGAAGTTTTGCTGCTCCTTTTAGTAAAGTTTCCAGCAGCACTTTCTCTTCCTCTCCTTATTTCTTTGTCTTGTTTCCCTTGTGTCTCATGGGAGTGCTAAAGCTCCTGAAACAATGGTCCTTTAATTGCTAGTTAGAAAATATGGAGAGCTCTTAAGTGAGCAGCGGTAAAAGGAGCATTTAGTTGGAGAAGAAGAGGACACAGAGCCTAGCAACTTCTGATTTTGTCTCAGAAAAAAATGTGGCCTTTTGGAAAAAGTTCCCAGCACCATACAAAATTGCTGTGTCCCATGCCAATAGTGGCTGTAGCAGTTTCCATCACCCATAGCCTGCTCAGGAGTAGTTTTTGCTGGGTGTGGAGTTATGAATAATAACTAGTGCTCCGTCAAGAGCGAATATTGAGTGTGGGTGACGGCTCTGTATTGCCTGTCAGGAAATCTTAGAGAAACTCTTTGAGGTTTTAAAGTGAGAAGGCCAAGGATATTTTCAAATGAGCAGGCTGGGTCTGACTTTGCAGGTGAGATGCTGAAGGTCTAAAACATAGGGTGAAGAAAGGGGAAGAGGACTAAAGTCAGAGCACTGTGGGACCATGTAGAGAAGCTGCCCTCAAAGGAAATGCTTGTGGAAACAGCTGAAGAAGAAAGAGGAGCTCTTGGGAGAGATGGAGTCACTGAATCTAAGGGACAGTCTAGCTTCAAGAAATGTGGCTTACAGTCAAAGGCAGCCTGTGAGCAAGGAAAATGAAGGCAGCCTTGGATCTAAGAGAAAGCCAGCAGTGGCTTTGGAAAGGGTATTTCCAGTTGACTACAGGGACTAGAAACTGTCCAGGGAGAGGTATGCGTGGAGCTGTAAGGAAAGAACTGCAGGCAGTGACCAGTAACCTTTACTTCGTCTGACAGCTGAAGTGAGACTTTCTGCCTGGAAGTCTAAGGTCAGGATCATTTTCTGCCCATAGGGAGAAAATGTAACTACGAGAAAATAGCATGGAGAAAATGAACCTTGATGGGGGCAGGAAGGATCCAAGATGGTCCAAAGGCTTCCAGGAAACAAATGGTTACCTCAGACTCATTTGCAGCTCTCCCAAGCCTAATCTCATCCATTTCCCCCATCTATACATGTTCCCCCAAATTCCTTCTGAAATTTGCACCAGAAAAAAAAAGAAAAAGAAAAAAAGGCAGCCATAAGAACACACAAAAAGAGCCTTTTAGTTCTTACATTCTCTTTAGCTTAAAATATCTTTTAAAGGGTAACTTTTAGGGAGAGGCTAGAGAGCAGCATCTGTTTCTGCCCAAAGCCAAGCTCTCTTCCCCTGCAAGTTGGCTGCTTACTGCTGTTTTGCCACATCTTCTCCTCTCTTTCCTCTTGTCAGATGCAAAGCTTCAGTGACTTTGCTCATGTAGACATGTGACAGGGCAATCCTCATCCTAGACAAAGACAAACTGCATGCTAAGTATTAATCTAACGTATTCGTGCATCTATACAGGCACTACAAGAGGGGCATTTTAAAGGAACAGATGCCTCACCAGGAGGTAACAGAAGAGCATACAAGGAACAGGGCACCATTAAATGTGGCTTGTGAGTGATTATATGTCATGTCATAGCCTCATAGATTCAGCAAAAATAAGGTCAGCAGAGAGCACTATGACTATTGAGACTGAGGTCTGGTGTAGCACAGGTCATAGGACAGCCTTCATATAATTCCTGTTTAAACAAGAGTATATCTCTGAGAGGAAAAAAGCCCACAGACACACACAAAAATAGCTGAAAAACCTCTCCTTCTAGTCTGAATTCAATTACTTACAGAAAAGCAGGATCTTCATAAGTTGTTCCAATGGAGAATTACCCTGACTGCTTTTCCTCCAGATCATTAATGCAAATATTAAAAAGTGTAGCACCAAGAATAGATCACTGCAAAATCACATTCGCTTAAGGATCATTACAATTATTATTTTTTTCAAGATCCGTCAGTTAGTTTGCTTTTAATCCCTTTAAACTGTGCTACGCTGTGCTTTCTTTACCAAAACCACTATAGAAGCAGCTTCGTAGCTGCTGTGTTTCACACCAGCTATCACTCCATTTTTCTACAGGTATCCCCCAAGAGATTAAGTGCAGTGTATAGTTTTGCAGCTTCATCCCTTTTTAGCTTGACTGTGCTTCACTTTGTCTTGCTGAACTGCATCCTCTGACTGCTAATGCTGATGCTCAGTACTACAAGGTGCCTTCAAATACTGTGATACAGCGCAGAGTCAAATTCTTGGATTTGGGTTTGGAGTCCAGCTGAGTAAGGCATGGAAGTGTTTGGGAAGACGTTCAGAACAAGGGAATTTAGAAGGTGATGTTATCTTTAGCAGATTTTGTAGCATATGCTCTATTGAAGATTAGCCAGATCGCTCTCTGCTGTAGTCAGACAGAAAAGAGGAGTTCAAATACGAGACAAATTCATGACCAAAGCTGAACTGATGCAATATATGTCCTCTGTTGCTCTTGGCTTACAAATGACATTACTGAAGAGTTCTACTCGCTTAATCGGGTGTAGCCTGTATAGCTTGAATCTTTCATCTGTGCGTGGGCCACCAAATCTGACTGGAGGAGAATCAAAGTTAGCAGGTACTTGTATGCAGCGCGTTTACAAAAACGTGCAGACTGACATTCAGTATTTTCTCAAGAGACCATCCCCTTTCCCGTGACTGCCTTCACCTTGGTCACAGAAGTCCTCTACGGAGCCCTGCTAAAGGCTGCTTCCCCACCAGATCTACCAGCACAGCTCTTTTTGCAATTGTTCCCCAAGGAGTTCAACCGAAGGAGAGCTGAGTTAGCAAAGATTTCCTATTGAAGCCAGCACCAACCATTTTAATGGGGCAGGTTAGCAAGCAAGAATCAGTAATAAACGTTACTGGTCACAAAGTGCAGAATCAGAGGACATCCCTGCCAGCAAGCTCACGAGCAAGCATCACAGAGCAAGTAGGGAGCTGTAATGGTCTTGGAGTACCGGAGATGCAACTAGAAGAAAAACAATGCTGAGAGTAGTCCTTAAACTTTGGTCTTTGTTCTTTTCTGTCACCAGCCAGTTGAGATATCTTGACTCTTCTGTTTTTTTTTTTTTGTTTTGTTTTTTGTTTTTTTTTTTGTTTGTTT
>NC_048893.1:178027129-178102133 GCF_011077185.1 Oxyura jamaicensis
ATTATTATTATTATTATTATTTTTGTTTTTTCAAAATCTTGCTAAAAAAGTGGCAAGGCTCTTATCAGCTGCAAATTTTTATATGTCCTTTGAAGTCAGTGACGCTCAGTACAAATCACATCAATATTTCTGTCTTAGAGGTAAAATTGTTTGTTTGCTACATTACTTTAAAACGGGTGAGGTTCCAAGGCTGAGTTTCTTCTCGAAGAGCTACCCAAGTGAATTAGCTTGTTTATAGTGAATTATGCACCCCAAACAGGCCTTCTTTTTATTTTTTTTCCCAATTATTTCAATTAATTCACTCCTAATATAATTTTCAGCTAAATACAGGGGAAAAAAACATGCTAAGTTTCAGCCTGGAGCAAGTTAGATTTTAGATGCCTTGAAAGCACATTTAAAATGGAAATGCTGATGTATTAGGAAAAAATAAAAGATGCTGCTAAAATATTGGAAAGAGTCACTTTACTTCTCTTGGCTTTCCTATTGATGTTGAATAAAAAAGTGATGTTTTGAATATTGTTGCAGCTGTGTTGGGTTAAAGTAGATTTTTTGCATTAAGAACAGAATTTTTGATCTGAAGAAGTCCTGGAGTGCTGTTTTATTTATCTGCAGTTCAGGCTTCTTGATTTTTTTTTTCTTTTTGTCCTCTTTCATTAGAAAGGAACAATGATGCTCAGCACTTCTGTGATGCTCTTCATTTCAAAGGGCTTTGCTTGCGTAACCTAGTGAAACTTCAGGAAATGTGAGGCAGGGGAGCAAATAATCTATTTTGCTGGTGCAGTCAAAGTAAACTCAGAGTTACTTCACTTCAGATCCTCTGCATTTGTGTTGATTAGAGCAAAATCTGGGGGGGAGCTGGCACTTTTGTTCCTGCATTGAAAGATCTGGCTTGTTGTGGTTCCTGAGCTCCATGAGATATTTGAACATTGCTGGGAGCTTCACTCAGATATCAAAGTGTTGCAATATTTTCCAGTGCAGATGAAGTCATATTCCCCACAGACAGCACGGGATTGTTCCCAGTGGTGCATTTTCCAGGATTATGTCCAGTCTGGTGTTAAGTGTCTATGTAATGGTTTTCTTCCATCTCTCAGGAAACACAAGTTACTAGGCTGCAAAAAAATTCCACTTGGAATTTTTTCATGATATTCATCCTGAATTTTCCTATCTTTGCTCATATCCTTTCACTTCTCCAATGCACATTTTTACCTTCAGAGCTCTTTAACTTTGGCTTTATAAAGTAGAATAAGACAACTAAAGTATTGTTTCCATGCAGTGAGGAGTTGGAAGGAGCACGCCCTAATGAAGAAACTTGGAATATGTATGTACCGCCTAAACTTCACCCACAGCCACGAGCCTTGTGGTGGCCATCCTTTTGCCTGTTCAAGGATTTCCTTTGTCTCTGTGAGAGATCGTTGTTGGCTTTAGAGATATGAAGCTTTCTCTGTTGCTTGAGTCTAAGGCCCGCAGTGGCATTCAGACCATATGGAGGTAGCCTTAACTTTCAGAGGACCAAGAAGGGCATTCTCTCCTCGGTCTTGGGATGACTCTGCCACCACAAGACATTGCAGGTTGGAGAGGCAATATTGCTTTTGACAAATCTCTACTAGCAGCTGTCCTGTATCTTCTCAGGCATGAGAAATTGGGCATGGTCAGTGCACGCTGACAATGCTGGTGGTGTGGCTGACTCACTAGGCTTGATTAGATCTCATTTACATTGTTTGCTCTACTGTCAGTCCCCTGATGTCACAGGTACCTCCAAGAACAGACGCAGACATTTTCCCCTCTGGATTGGCCTTCCTTTCTAAAGAAAACCTTTGAGCCTGGTCTGTTGAAGTCAACAACAATATTCCTCCATGGGAACCAGGGCAGGGCAGGACCAGGAGCTCAGTGCTGTTGCTACTCATTGAGCTAGTGGGATTTGGAGGAGGTTGGTGTTGTGCAGCAATGCAGAGAACTTCTTGGGATGCCAGATCCTACCTACTTCTCTGGATACTAAATAGTAATTACATCAGGACTAATGCATTAAAAACAAACAAACAAACAAAAACCTTCTTATTTTTAAAGGGTTGCTGCACCATGAAGTGAGTCCACCTGTTTCTGCATAAGCCTGATAAACCCCAACCTTTCCTTAAGACCGACTACTCTGAATTTATTTGTAGGTAAAATTTGTAGGCTAACAGACTTTTAAGTAAGCTCGGCAGAAGTTGGAAGGAAAATAAAGAAAATGTTAATAAAAGAAAACCTAAACAATTACAACCTATTACAAATTGTTGTTATTTTTATCTTTTAACTTGATCCAAAAATACTCCAGAGAGAAAGAAGCAGAAAATGCAGTGTTCTGATAAACACCGTATCATTTCTGTAGTAATGTAAAGATTTCATCCTTCCCTTTGCAATCTGACAGTTCAGTTGTCTCACATTGTCTCTCAATAAAGATGCCTTTGTAATATAAAGTGAAATTGTTGATTTGAGAAGAATGGTTTTCTAATAAACGCGAAGGGTTACGGAGCTTGTCCTTTGCATTGAGGAGAAAGGATTTGAGATAAAGCTGTGAATGATCAATCTGAAATAACAAAAGCTGCTTCTGAAATACAGCACCCTGTGAAAGGATATGGAACCCACGAGCCTAGAGGAGTGTAAGAAGTAGCCCTAAGGCCTCTTAAGAGTGTGCTTCATGACTTCTTCACAAGCTGGAGCTTTCGTCTGAATCTGCAGCTAACCGAAACCCTATTTATGAATGCATTACAAAAATCAGAATAAACTTGATATTCAGAGCATCACAAGCAATTCAGGTCAGGCACAACACAAGTGAACGCCAGTTATTGGAATAGATTACCAGGACATGTTAAAAAGCACTTAGCTTCAAAAATATGTAGAAACTGGAGTAGCGTGATGTTAGGGGACCTTTCTCAGTGCATATGTAAGAGACTTTGGATTTTGTTTCGAGCTTTGCTCTGACATGGCCCAGATGCTGCTGTATGACTACAACTTCATCTGTCCTTTGGAGATTTGTACGTCTGCCTGAGAAATTCGTACAAACACCTTCAGTCATACGGTGTTGCTGCTGTCGTTCTGGTGGTGGTTGTTGTAACGTAGGCGGTTCTAGAAACCCGTCATGCAGAGCACTAGGGGAGGAGAGACAGCTGCTACTGCAAAGAAATCGGAAATAAAGTCAGGCCAGGAAACTGGGTGTGCTTTGAGTTCACGACATCTTTAAATACCTTCAGACATACGTCTCGTGTGCTACTGCTGAGATGCAGAGGAGTTTCAGGTGCTGTACGGGTTGCATGCAGGAAAATACAAAATTTCAGACCTGCCCTGTGCTGACCAGCATCTAGTGCCTGCTCCCTCCTCTCCTTGTGCTTTAGCTTTCAAGGAATTCCATTAATTTTCAAGTATTTTTCTGCCACAGCAGTAAAAACATGACGAACAGCACTAAAGACTGGCATAAAGCTCTTTATAGCCAAGACAAACCCCCAGACTGTTGAAGGCACATTCTGCAAAATCAAGAGGTTGTTATAAAAGTTGTTTTTTACAATAATTCCTTTTATAGGAATCCCAATGGCTGGCTTCAGAGAACTTTTTTCAGTCCCCAGACTCTCTCTAACCAGAACCTTTCTCTCTGTGCAGTATTTTAGGGTGAGCAGGGTCTGGCCAGGCCAGGTCACTGCCGATGAAACCCATCAGCAGGGCAAAGCTGCAGACCCCGTGCATCGCTGTGTGGCCAGGGTCCAAGGCAAATACCAACACGCTCTTCCCGTCCATCCTCCAAGCTACTCATAACTCTGCAAAGCTCTGAAATAAGGAATGTAGGGAAAGCTGTGTCCAACAAACAAGATGGGCTGCACAGCTTTATAGCTCCTTGTGCTGCCGTGGTGTGAGGGATTATTCCCATAAATGAATGTAAGCACAGTTCTGTTTGGCAGATCAGTCTTTTTCTTAAGTGTTTCAAAATAATGCTGTGTAATTAAAGAACAAATTGATTTCCTAACTTCCTACAGGAGGATGATGTTTTGGAAACCATTCTCCTTGTGAGCACCGAGCCATCTGTTGAAAGTTGTCCATTGCTTCCTTCTTGTCTTGTGTTTGCATTATATTTATATTATATTCTCTTCCATTGGCTTCAAATCCCTTCCCAGACGGTGGAAAGGGACACCATGGCTGAAAACAGTTTATGCTGAGCCATTAAGGACCCTGATTAGCTTGCTCCTCTTTTCCATAACCATTTGCAATAAAAACTGTTTTGGGAAAGATCCCTTTTGTGTAACGCTCAGTGACCTGCAAGGGCTGGGACCAGCCTTGCGCTGGGGATGGCAAATTCCCTTTGAGGCCACTAAGCCGGAGATCCGGTGCTAAGAACACAGGAAGCTGGGAGGATAAATACTGTAACTTTTCATCTCATGCATAAGAATTGCCGTCTGTTTTGATCTCGTGATAGAGAAAAGTCATTCTGCTTATCTCATCTAACGTAGTGGCTAGTCCGATTACAAGCTTCCTTGCCTGGCACCTTTTTAAATTCAATTTGGCTGCCTGTGCCTTTGGCACACAGTAGGTTTCATTAAATTTCACAGCAGTTAGTTTTCATTCCCTGTGTGACACCTTTTTATCAACATTTGACTCTAGTGTAATTTCAAGAAATTGTACTTTTTTTTCTTTTTTTCCCCCTTTTTTTTTCCAAAGTGCTTGTATCATAATAATTCAGCAGAGCAGGTGGGGGAAGAAGATGCAGATACTGTTGCAAATCCATGTAGAAAACTAATATATGGGATGGCAGGTCAGCTTGCAAGTGTTTTTTGCATGTGATGATAACAAAAAGTAGCTTCTTCCCTTCCTTCTCAGTCATTATCATCCAAGACTGTCAAAAGCGCAGTTTAAGAACTTGCTGTAAAAGGCAAATTTCATTTCTTTCAGGTTAATCACAGCTTTATTTTAAAAGCAGAGCTCGTGGAGTGCTGCTGAATTGGCAGCCTAAGGATGTGAGACAAGCCTTGTGAAACCTTGGTGAGGTAACGATGGGAGTTTTGTTTTCAAAACCAGATGAGGAAGCTGGTTTGCGAGGAAGGTGTGTGTGCGGGTATGTGTGCAGGAACACAGAGAGCAAAGGTGGTGGTTTTCCATTTAGCATGCGATGCCTGTTCCCTGGTAAGTGGGCTGAGGAAAGGTGGGCAACCCAGCAGGGACCTGGCACCTCTTGTTCACATCACCCCTGCCTCCTCCCCAGCACAGTGCAGTGTTTTCTCAAGTCTGTGCCCAAGGCAGGTGCTGAGCAGGTTTGTGTCTGCAGAGGTGGTTTTGAGGTGCTCTCTTAAAGGTCTTCATTTGCAGAGCGTCAGCGTGTCTGAAATGCCAGCCTTTTGTAGTCTGCTGGGGTAATTAGAACATGCAAAAATAATGTGTCATGGCTTCTCAGTAAAATTTAAAAAAGCTAATTTAAATGAAGCTTGAAAGTGCCTAAAAGCGAGCTCTGCATGCAGGCATAACTCAGAGACTGACAGAGCCGTGTCTCACTGCAAGCCAAGGGCAGCCGTGCGTGGGAGGCCATAAATCATTTTCAGAATGAGACTTCTGATTGATGAAACTTTTCCTTCTGTCCTTTCAAAGGAATTAGTTCAAATCCTTTCAGTTTAACAAATGGAGCAGCTTACTTCCCTCTACCCAAGGGTCTCCATAATTCCCTTTGCTGATAAAATATTTCCAAATGCACAGAGTCTTGGGCAGGACCTTGAACGCCTTGGGAAAGCTGGAGGCTACGGGCAGCTCCCCACCTCCCTCACGGGGAAAGGTTTCCCCTGCGTTTCCCATGGGTTTCCAACTGGTCAGCCTTATGCATACATGTATAACTTGTATTTTTGGTGGGTTGGCAGGCTGTAGTTTCCATCTCAGACAGTGGCTTGAGTTGTTGGGGAGTGCCAAGGCAGCAAGGGTGCCTTGCTAGCAGTCTCTAAATGTCTCCTGGTGTCTCCAGAGAGCAGCGGCTGCCAGAGAGCTGCAGGAGCTGTGTGCCCATTGCACCCAGGGAGCCAGATAAACAGCCTGTGTAAGTTGGCACGGTGCTGCTGAAGTCAGCCCTGGCTCACAGCTGGCTGGAAGAGGTGGCCTCATCCTTTCTTCTGGGGGTGGAAAATGTCTTCCCAGAGCGCAGCTTGAGCGCACGGACCTCTGGCTACAGACTGAAATCTTGCTTGTTTTTTCCAGGAGTGCACTGGGTTATGGGTAAAGGCACAACTAAGAGTTCCTGTGAGCTTTTTTTCCCTACTAAGCTGAACATAAGAATACGGATAATTCCTTGGTCTTAGTACGAAGGCATGAAGTTCAGGATCTTTACTCTGCTGTTTCCAGCACAAGATGATCCAGTGTAATTAATAGGTGTACTACAAGCAGACTGCTCAACAACAACATAGCTCTGGGGGATGTTTCTTCCCATTTCAGATAATTAATCATTAGTTTATGTCCTGAAGTCTGGAGATTCCTTTAAATTGTATATCTGGTGTAATGGTGGAAGTTTAAATCACAGCAATCAGAATTTGATTTACATGTAATTATGCAGGTATTCAATAGACAGGATTAGTTCAGGCATCCATAATTTCTAAAAATATTTTTCCAATGTGGCCAGTGGCAGGTCTGAAAGAGTAAAGAGTAATCAAAAGATTATTTGAGAACACAGGTAGGTGTAAATCCTAGAAGTTTTTATCGCCATATTTTATGTCTTATTAAGACTTTAAAACAAGACTGCATCCTATTGTTTCGAGATGACATATTCCAGTATCAGTGCTGATGAACACATGACTTGGTGGCCCTTCAGCTGGAATGAGGCAAGACTGCTAATGATATACGGCTTCTGACAGGTTCCTCTGAGTATTTATGGGCCTCAATATGTATGCAATCTATGGATATTTCAAAACTGATTAACATTTCTGAACCTAAGTTAAAGTTTATAGTTGGCATTTCAATGGTGTCAAAGCAAAATTAATCAGAGCTCAAAAGATATGCAGTCTTCCTGACATGCTGGTGACAGCGAAAATATAAACCACTGAGAAATAGCTTGCTGAAAGACAGAACATAGCCTGGATTTTGGAAAGAGATCTGCAAAAATGGCTTACTGCCACAGACAGACTGTGAGGGTGTGTGCGATGGTGGAGCTGGTATTTACTATGGCACTAGCTTAAAAACTCAAGACTCTGTGCCGAGTTACTTGTCCCGTAATAAGTTACTTGGAAATCTTCTTATCTGTGAAACTTTAGCATATTTAATATGCAAACTAATCTCTTGAAACAGTTCAGATAAGCTGCATTCTTAAATGTACTCTGTCAAGACATTTTTCAGTCAATGAAGCTTAGCAAGCAAATGCTTTCATTTCAGTGGCCCTCGTGAGAATAGTCAAAATTTATACTTTGTTGTGATGTTAGGCTGCATGGCTGTCTGTCTGTAATAAAAATAAGAAAATGGAACAAATTGTCAAGTTTTTTTTTCTTTTTTTTTTTCTTTTTTTTTTTCCCCTGTGTTTATCTCTGTTTTAAATAGGTCAGTGATGGCCTTTCTGCATTTCAAAAGATTGCTAACTCAGTGAAAGCTTTTAGGATCCAGTTTGAAAAGCATCAGAACAAATAACTATGTCTTTTAAGAAGCCATACTTTTATTTGCTCTATAAAAAGAAAACTATAAATCATAGAATCACAGAGTGGTTTGGGTTGGAAGAGACCTTAAGGACCACCCAGTTCCAACCCCCCTGCCATGGGCAGGGACACCTCCCACCAGACGAGGTTGCCCAAAGCCCCATCCAGCCTGGCCTTCAACACCTCCAGGGATGGTGCATTCAGTGCTTCCCTGTGCAACCTGTTCCACTGCCTCACCACCCTCATAAAAAACTGTTCCAGTGCCTCATCACCCTCATAAATGAGGTATAAGTTGTAGTTTAATAACGCCAGGTACCTATGAAAAGATAAGATGATCTGTGTGTCGAGATGAGTCTTCCCAAGAGAAATGCAATTTAGCCTTTCTGGGTGTGGTGGAGCTTGACGGCATTTTTAGGTGGAGAGGGAACATAAAGTAATTGTTAAATTAGTTTTGAAACTGCAAATCTGTTGCTGTATTTTCAATCTGAAAGAGACCACCTAGTGAGCAGTTGAAAGTAAATCAAGATCTGCGCAGAACCAGCTGGTACTCCAAACTAAGATGAAGGTAGTCAGAGGAGACCTTGGTGAGCAGGAAGTTTCAGTGGAAGTGGTGTTGGGCTATAATAGTTTCTTACCCCTTTCTAACTTAATGTTTATATTTTAATGCTTACTTGTTGCAAAATTGGCTTAATTTTGACTTTGGTGAGAGTATAACAACCCCCACTACTTCTGTTTACCCCTGCACTTAGTATGTTGTGTGAGCTATGTACTGATCCATTGGCACAGAGACTTGGATTTGATCTTCATCTGGAAGTCATTAATGCCTCTCTCATAAAATCTCTTAGATTCCTTTGCACATTTTCCCCCTTTCCTCCCAGGACACGTTTTGAAGTACTTTACTCCACATCCAGCAAGCATGCCTTAATCATCGTGGTAGTGGTTGTTCCCATTTGAATCCAGACTACTCAAGTTCTCTTTAAGATATCAGAGGGTTTTTTTTCTTAACCTCTAAAGGTACAAGGACATTGGAGAATCCTCTATCTTGCAAACAGATGGTGAGAGGTGTTGCTTCCAGATCATGAACAAAAGTTCAAATAGAAACTTTTGAAAATAGAGTTGGGTTGCTGCAAACCAAAGGGAGAGGGGGCATGGTTTTCAGTGAGCTTGAACAGTACATAAAGCAGAATGGAAAGCTATTGTTGGCAGACGCCTACGGTTTCAACAGGTTTAAATACAAATGTGCAAGTTACAACCAGATTTTTCGTTGCAGCCTCTCTCCAAATATTTAGAAGTAAAAGTGAGGAGGCAGGTGTATCTTGAACAAAGACAGTATTTGAGATGGGTAATGAAGGCAAAACAGAATAGCGGAAAAAGTAAGATTTGAGGGAACTTAAAACTTTTTTTTTTTTTTTTTGATTATTCAGGCACAAAATTTGATGTCATCTCTGGCAAACTTGAATGACAGAATTCAATATTCAAAGCTATAAAAGTACCTTTGCATAAAATCCTTATCTTCACAGTGTTTCTTAGCACAGATGCAATGAATATTTCCATTTTGCAGATAGGAGGCTAGAAACTTACTGAAGGTAGCTTATAAAACTTACGGTTATGTAAGTATTGATTAGAGACCTTCCAAGTCTTATGCTCATGAGCAGCCACTGAAACAGCTGCTATATGGAAACATGACTTCGATATACAGGTGTAATAATGTGCCTCTTCCTTACACTGAGTTATGACTACAGGATTATCTGCTTAGCCTTTCTGAGGCAGAGAGAAGCTTACATAGCTGTTGGTCACAAGCTAACACACACAGCTGAACTACTCTTGAGATATCCCTGTATTAGGGGAGTGGGGGAACACAGATGCAAAACATTGCCAAAAAGCTTCCTCCCTCCACTCTCTTTCTTCATTTTAGCCTTTAATTTGCAGGAGTATGAGTTCTTCTTTCATACCTTCTGATTTCAGAAAGGGGACGTTCACCTGGGTACCTCAGCAGAGTATGAACCGTCTCATTGAAATATGTCCCTATATCCCTCTCCCAGTGCAAAGAGAAGACTTGGTATCTGCATCTGATACCTGAAGAAGAACCAAGGTGTTGAGATACCCCAGGGCAAAAATTTCAGGGAATCCTCTGTAACTCAGCCCACCAGGCCAGTGACCCTTTGGCACATCACAGTGATGGGACCCTACAGAGGTGGGCCCATGAAGAACTGGAGAAGCTCTTTTATGTATTGCCATGTAAGAAAAAGTGCCAAACAGAAAGTCTTGTGATAATGTGATCACAAGATTAATTTGCACAAGCAGTTAGCAGTGGACACGTAGAAATGGAATATATGCATTTTCATGTGAAATGCGTGAGTCAGAATGACTTTGTACTTGTTGCCTATTATGCATGTTGCATATTTTTTATGTTTTAATACTTCTTGTTATTGTTTTCATGATTATTTTTAATTCTGTGAATTACCTCAGTGTGAAAACATATCACAAAAGATGCTGATACTTTTTATTTATGTAAGATGTTTAAATTATACTTTTGAAGTCACTTACCCAGCATTTTATTTATCTTACAATCATAATTATTCAGTGCCTCCTCCATCTGCTTTGATTTAATTATGGCTGTATAGGCAGCAGTCACAGAGATAAGTCTCTTCAGGTTGATCGGTTGCATATAGCACCTTCCACGCTCTATAAAGAGTAAGCTTGACACCTGGCAATTAAATGAAGGAGACTTTTTGTCTCATCTGTTCAGGAGGGTTGGAGTGATATCAGGCATCCAGTGATGTAGCTTGGTTCTCAGACACGTGGCAGACTCCCTGGCAGTATGAAAAGGACAGGTGAAATAAATTATAGAGTTGCCAGCTGCTTTAAACATTCCTGTTCAGCGTCGTAACCCAATCTTGTCAAGTTTCTGGGGTTTGAGGCATTTTTGTGTGAATATCTTCTTCAGTCTTTTCAACAGTTGCCAGAGAGAACCTCCTACTGAAGTTATTACTGCCTAAAATTCAAGAGTGCTTTCAACTTCCTCTCTAAGGCAGGGTTTTCAACTGAATAAAGATATTTCTTATGTTGCTGTATTTAATATGTCCTTTTTGATGCCATAAGCAGTGGTGAAGTGACTGGAGTCTGTATTCCTGTCAGCTGAAATTATACTTTCTTATTCACTTGTTTACTGCCAGGACAATGCTGTTGGCTCCCATGGGATTTCTCCAGGTTCACTCCTAGTGTACCTGAAATCCAGATAAATATCTGCTTGCTGTCTGTGGTACACAAGCAATTCCAATTCCCTTTACAAGGAAAGAAATGCGACCCATATATATATATATATATATTTTTTTTTTTCTGTTGGACTTGCATATATCCTAACTCTTCATGGACAGAACTTGGATCTACAAAGTTATTCAGCTCAGTGGAAATAAGATATTAATTTAAGAGATTACTGGAAGTTTTATCACTGAGAATACATCTATTGCATGTCCTCAAAGGTAACTTTGCCTTTCTTTTGCTTATGTTTATACCTTTCTCTGTGAGCAGTGTACTGGAAATCAGTGCTATGACTTTGAGCTACAAGCCATTTCTGTAAGAGTGCTTAGTCTGTCGTTTAAAGAAGCAAAGATTTTCACTAATTTAACAGTAGGCTAAAATCTGTTCATTTTGATCAAAACAGCGGAGAAACTCTTTGAACTTACCTTAAAACAATGATAACCAGACGTATTTCCCAGTGGTTTCTAATGTGACTTGAATCTGCTCTGTCTTAATCTGCATCACACCACTCAGTTACCCACTGGGAAATAAAATGCACTGTCATGAAAAAGGCAACTCCCTGAGAGACAGCAAAATTTGCCTAATGGAGGCTGATACAGGAACAATGAAAGAAATTCTAAATTATTTTTTGGAACATTAATGTTCCTTTCTACTTGGCCACATTCATCCAGTGCTTTTATTAACAACCCACTGCTGCCTCACCCCAGTAATAGCAGTGTTTCAGCCCGGGTTCCCAGACAGCAATACCCACTACCCAGGGAGGTTGTGCAAGCTGCCTGGTGAACGGATGCACTTCTTCAGCAGGTTTTTTGCAGGTTGGCAGGTTTCTGCTGGGTTGCTCTGGTGGGACCTCTGTGCTGTCTCTTACAGTTTCCTTGGCCTGCATGGAAAGCCTAGGTACCTGATGAGTGCTTGCAGAGCAGCCGTGTTGGCCAGCCAGCTCCTCGGTTCTGCCTGGAGGAGACAAACGGGTGTTCAAGGTCAATCGCTTCACTGCACGTTTTGGGAGACGAGAAAAGAACTTCTGTATTCCAGGCTTGCTCAGAGGCTTACTTACTCATCTTCCAAAGTTAAAAGCTTAATTTTGGTCTTGAGGGGTAATAGTTCCAGGAGGAGTAGCCCAAACAATTTGGTGAAATTGAGGAAGAGTACAAGCAGTGAAGGGGTTCCCAGGATGACATTTTGATACTTCGTTCTCTGTGAGGCCAAACATTGTTCTGTGGATGATCCCCATCTTGTTGCAGCATTGATGTACATCTACACTTAGATTTTTTTCTTGCTCCTTTGAAGTACTGCTGCTGTTTTCTTCAAGTTTCCATGCTACAGACAACTTTTTCATCCAGACTCCTGCCTCTCCTCTTCTTGAGCCAGTGGACCACCTCACAGCACTGTAACATCCTCCTACTAAAGACAAAAAATACAGAAAATGTTGATAGATTTTTGGCTATCTTTGAACATTACTTAGCAACTGGTGGCAAGGAGCCCCAAGACTGATGGAGAGTGTGCTCTGTTAGAGAAGTGCCTACAGTATTCCTGGCACGCTGCAAACCTGGTATTATCCAAAGGGCTCAGATCTTTCCCTTTCTTTACCAGCCAAGGCTGACTCTGAAGTCCTTCCTTTAATACTCACCTGTCTCTACAGTTTTCTGTTTCTGTGTTGTTTGCCGCTGGGAGAGGATGAAATGCCACTTGGAAGCTGAGCCCAGTTCCTTGTTGGACACATTTAGTCTGGAAGTGTTGACACCCCTTCTACTCACCAAACTGTCCTCCCACCATTGCCCCAACATTTTCCAATACCTACAATGCTGCTCGCTAGTTTTTCACCTTCTTTCCTCTCTCTTTCATCCCCTGACTGCTCTGCTTCTGCTGTTTCTCTTCAGTCTTCCTCAGGGTGCTTAAGGACAGCTTCTTTTTGATATCATTTCTATCCCTGTCTCCACATTGATCAGCAATGTCTTTTTTTTTTATTTTATTATTATTTTTTTTGTATGTGTGCTCCAGGCTATGGCACCTGTTTCATTATTTCCTACCTCCTTTAAGAGATAAGGACCTCAGGGCTGGCCTGTGTTTGTTAGTAAAGTTTCAGAAAATGATTATGGGCATCTAGCAGTTCTCCTCACGTTCTGCTTTTTTTTATTCAAGACATTTATTTCTTGAAGGACCTGTACAATAAATAGCAAGCATAAGAATTTAGCAAATCTGTCATGGAATGGTTGTGTGGGGATGCTTGTTGTGTTCCTGGTGTGGGTGAGAAAGCACAGGTATTGCCAGACCATGGTGGGGCATTGTGCTACACGGCCAGGTCCATGCTCGAGGAAGGCTACAGGAGGGCCTCATCTCTCCATGCTAACTTGCTGCTGAGCCCTCCTACTCCCTCAGTAAGACCTGATGTTGGCTGTGGTTCTGTCCTGTGAAGGCATTGGAGAAGCTTGTGTCAGGCTTGAGGGCTTCTGCCAGTTTTGGTGTTTATCTGTGTTTTGCAAATGTGGGTAATAATTGTGCTTGGCCAGGTCACAGCACAGAAGAACCCGTGGCAAGCAGGCTCAAGAACCGTGCCAGTGTCCTCACAACAGTGACCCTCTTCTGAAAACTCACACCTGATATCCCAGCAGTTTAAGCAAGCATAACCAGGCCCTGGGGTGGCAGGAAGGCATCCTGCTCTCCCAGCCCCACCTCCTGATCCTGCAGCACACCAGCTTTCCACCACCCCACCGCAAATGAACCATCAGGAACCGCTCTGCCTGAAAACTGACTCAGGAAAAAAAAAAAAAAAAAGTTATTTTTAGCTGGATCAATCCCTATTTGATTCTCGGCACGGCTCCACAAATGTTTGTGCTGGCACAACTGAAAGGTTGCTGTGGGAGTGGGAGTGAGTAGCCACAAGGAGGGAACCAAGAACTGTGTGCATCCCCCAAAAATGTCCGTGCACTTGTAGCATTACGTGATGAATGTGGTAAGTGAACGTTTTCATGTAAGTGAGGCAGCCAGAACGGTCTGAGAAGCAATGTCAGGAGTTACAGAGCATGAAGTTTTAGCAGAGCTTTGCTGATCCTGAGAGGGCTTTTTTTTTTTTCAGTGAATATAACTGCACCATCACAAAGCAGCATGTTTTCTCCCACGGTCAGATTTTTCTGAGTACACACTGCAAGTGAGAAATGTATGGGATAAATGCAGTTGCATGCTTAATTGTTTAGAAAAGAATTAACTTCTATTATAATGCTACTATTATAATGTTTGCAGTGGTAGCCTCCAGGTTCCCTACCTTTTAGCATCGATGACCAAATCCTTAGTCACAGCTCGAGGCTGCAGAACATTGTCATTATTCAGTGGATAATGTGGAGATTTCAGTAATCCCCAAAGAAAAAAAAATAAAAAAAAAAGAAAGAAACCTCCCACCAATGAGCCTTCCAAAGCCAGAGTTTATGCACTGTATATTTAATGAGCCCAAGTGAAGCAGTTTTATTGTTTGTTTCCAGGATGGTTTCAAGCTTGTACTGACTGCTTGTCAGTGGGATTCCTGTACCTAACATTTAAACAATACTTCCTAGGGGGAAGAAAATAGATTTGAAAATCAAAATAATGGATATTTCTAATACAGTTTTTTTGGGGGGTTTAATTTTGCATGTAATCATGACACAGGCTGGCTTTCTCTGTGAAACCTAATGTCGTAATACATCACAGCACTTTTATCTGGGAGCTGATTGTTACTTAATGCCTGCAACCAGGTTGTGAAAATTTGAGGCTTTTTCTCTGCAAAGTGAGCACTCATAAAGAAGGTATTTTTCAGAGCCCTGTCAGCTGAAGTGTTTTTGTTATTATGCTCGGGTGCTTTATGATGCTGTTAGCATCCTCCTTACATAGCACGCCAAACTGATCCATCATGTTGTTAGTAGCTTCACTGCTTAATCTGCCTTGCATTCATGTGGCATTTGAAACTTAAGTCACGATCCTCTAAATGCAACTTTCTTCTATTTGTGGTTGTAAACTCACAAAGAACAAGTTTACCGAGGATAGCATTATTCAATATTTTTTGTTTACAAAAAGGAGAGATGCAGAAGTGTCTGTGTTCCCAGGGACTTTGATCTACTGGAAGCTTTCTGTTTCCAAATAATGGAGCAGAAGTTGTCAGAGGCTCCAGAAATCTTACCAAGCTCCAAAGAATTGCACTGGTATCGCAGGCTGAACTGGATTCACTCCGTGCTTTTTATTCTAAGTACCACCAGGTCAGACCACTGCTCTCTCAGTGTCTGTGAACAGGAGATCCCCTTTCAGAGACACAGTGGATTTCAAACCTCTCACTTAAAGTGCAAAATAATGTAATTTATTTTTCTCTCTCCCTTTGCTCTGCAGTGCATTTGCTTGCTACAGGTCCAGTCTGAGGTCTGATGGTGCTGGCACTCTATGTAATTTTAAGATGAGCATAAATACGAAAACCACAATTCCAAAATTATAGCCCGAGTTCATTGTGCTCTCTATTTTAGCCTTCTCCTCACATCTCTAATTTGCAGTGGGCTGCTGGAGTTAGCTCCTACCGCATGGCTGCCCGATGTGCAGCTGGTGCCCACGATCTCTTGGTGTTTCTATGGAACCGGCCGGGCACGAGGGGAACTCGTGATCCTGGTGGTGGTGATAACAATGCAGAGCTGGATCCTGACACACCGGGAAGCTGGGGTTGGAACTTGGCAGCCAAACAAAAAAAGGCCGGTTTTAAACCACCGTGCTAAATTACCCTAACACTTCGGATTGAAAGTGGAGCTGTTTTTGACACGCGCACAGTCTCTCACATTGGAGCGGGTTATTTCTTGGTTCGGAATAGTTATCTGATATTTCTGCATCCCGTGCTTCAGCCAGGGTTAGACAAGCAGTTTTAAATGCCTTGTGATAATGTCTTTGAACATGCCATAAAGATAGCAGAGTAACTTCTCTACAAGCAGTGACTTTCCAGAAATAGTAGATACCACTGCTCTGAAAGGCTGTTCCAGGTCCTCAGTCCTTTGATGGTCAGGAGTCTTTTTGTCTCCAGGCAGAACAATGTATTGTTAGTACGTACTTATTTGCTCTTGGGCCAGTGTTGACCCTTAGCTTAAATAGCTCCTGTGTATTTATATAGACAGCAATCATATCTCAACTCAAACTTTACTTCTATTGAAATTTGAAAAAAAAAGTCTTGAGTTGCTTTGCCTTCTCTTATAAGCCAGAGTTCGCAGTCATCTGCCTCACTCTGTTAGTCCTCGTCACCAATGCGCACACAATTTCTTGCTGCTGGTTTTCATTTTGGCAGCCCTCAGCGCTTAAGGTGTTTCAGCCAGCTCTCATGGTTCTTCCTTCAATGAAGGGAGATCAGCACCTCCAGCGGGAGCTTGGCCGCACCTGTATTAGATCCCACCTACATTAATAGAGAATATTTATTCTGCTGAAGGTGCCTTTGGTCTGTATGGAGAGATCTTTACAGTTAGCTCATATTCAATTAGCTCTGATTCATATAAGATGCGCATATAAGGTGGCTAAAGTTTGGTAAGATGAATCCTGCCCTCTCTGAACAGCCAAGTGTGGTAGCAGTCAGTCTCTTGTAAGACTAGCAGATGATCTATGAGTGCAGATAATGACACCCATGCCACATATTGATGTGGTTCTCCTCCTGCAGGCTGGCTTTGTAGGGCATGAAAACACCTCACAATCTTTTTTGGAATCAGTTCAGGGATACCATGGCATAACCCTTTATCATCTGTTACGCTCTGCTGCACTGAGCACATCCCATAGGACGGCTTTGGAAGGAAGGCTGTCCATGTGGAAGGCCTGTTTCCCTGATTGATTTTCCATCTGCATTTCACACTCCAAATCAGAGAAGTCTTTCTGAAGAATGCTAACGCTGGCAATACAAGTATTGCCTTACTCAGCATCAGGGGCAGCATTACCAATTTTTGTACTTGGGCTTCTGCTCTGGGTGATCCCATGTCTGTGTATCTATGTGACGGGAGACCCCATGCATCTGCCCACATGGATAACGGCAGCATCCTCTATACTCTTATTAACCTTAGCAATTAAATGTGAAATTTGTGTCTGCACGGCAGACTACTCAGAAGGCCATGAAGCATGTAACCCCCTTTTCTGGATTAGGTAGACCTTTCTCATGACCCACTCCATAGGGATGAAATTGTCCCATGAATGAAAATATGTGCTTGAAAAGTAAGGCTCAAGTGTGACAAACAGCAATGCAGTTTGTTAATGCCTTCAACAGCCATAGTTGGTTTTCAATTATTTATGGTAATATCTTCTAGCCTGGCAGCAAACATACTGCAATAGTTTTTTTTAAAAAGTAATGAAGTCCTAGAAATATGAGATCCTGCTACTAGCATAAATTAAAGTTCAGCTGAGAAGTGGGATGAGTCCCCATAGGGGTAAAAGGGGCTGGGGAGTTCTTTAAATATGTGTGGATTAGCAGTAAGAATTAATGAGCTGTTATTATTTATAGAAGCAACATCTGATCACTCTTTCCTCATAATTTACAGTTCCCCAAACGTGGATTTACTTTGCTTTTCCTCAGCTAGAGGCTTTAAACACCGTTGTAGTTTTTCTACGTAACCAAGATTCATCGGTATTTTAAATGGGATCTCCATTTTGTGCTAGAATAATTATTCCTGATTTATGTTCTGTCTGTCTTGCATACAGTGGGCCAAGTTCCTAGTTAAAATTCATGTAGCCCCACTCATGTCAAAGAGGCTTGTACCTGTTCAGTGTCAGAAGGCAACTGTAGAGATGCCCAAAACCACAATTCAGGCCAGAAATTTCATTTACGATCCTAACCGAGTCCCTCAGGGTGGGATTTATCCACCTGTGGGCAAGATTCCTGCCTTAAGCTGCTCTCCTGGGCTCTCTCTACAAAAAGGAGAGAGCAATTCGTTGCAAAAATTGTTGTCCCAAAGGGCAGAGGTTTGGTCATTTGTGTCCCTGCTGTGTGGTGCTCCTGCATGAACTTCTGGACTTGCCTGGAAGCCACCCTGTGTGACTCAGTGAGTGATTCCCCACTGACAGTTACCTCGCAAGTCTTCTAGACAATTTTAAATATATTATTTAAGTGATTCTGTCAATGATATTAATGTTGTGATAACTCCTACGACTGCTGCAGTTGCATCTTAGTATTTTAAAAGGAACAACGAGGAACAAAAGGCAGTGATTTTGGCACCAGGGAGACGGTACAACATGACATGGGATTTCACGTATGATGTCTGTTGGTCTGAAGTGTCATTGCTATCCCAATACTCTGTCTGTGCTAGCAAAGTATCTGAACCACTAGGATCCACCACTTGAGAGTCCCCCTTTAATACTGATCTGTAAACTGTAGCCTGTATTATTATTTCAGGTCCATAATCTCATTACCTCAACATTCCTGTATCGAACAGTCTGATTCACTTACTATCCTGTAAACTGATTTATTCCAGTCTCCTCTGAACATGTTTGCTTTTGTCTTCTTGTGGCTGGATATACCTCTGTGCCTTCTGCCTCACGCTGCAGGCATCCCTTCTCCTTCTGTCCCTTCCCCAGTCCTCCCGGTGCTCTTGCAGGTGGCTGCTGTTTCCATAGGTGAAAACACTCCTGATTTCTCTGAGTTCTTTTCTGGCTTTTTCCAAGTCCTGATTTTGCTCTCCTTTTTATTTTCTCTTTAGTCTTGAGTATATTTTCTTGCTGTCTCTTCAAAATTCTATTTAGTAGCTTCCTTGATGGTTTCATTTTCTATAGGTATGACATATTACAATAACCTTAACTGAGATGTGTAGGTGTCTTTTCCTGTTATTACCATTATTATGCCCGCCACATTCATTACCAACTGGCAGCCACAGGCTTTACATATTAAATATTTTCCCCTTGAGTACCCTCTATTTCTCCTCTCTCAAGTTTATTTTCCTCTCGGAGTATGGGGACAAATTATATGCATAACTACCATTAATGGTAATGGGAACTGTGTCTGTAAATCTCCCTTGCATCTAAAGGAGAATGGGCCTCCGTGTTTCTTGTCATCTAGTATGTCACCCCAGTGGGCTTTCTCAGTGTTTCCCTGTGAGATTTACAGAATTTCCCCTCCTGCCTCACACCCTGGCACAAGAATACGCAACTTGCAGGGAAAGCAGGGCACAAGGAACAGCACATGGAGCAGATATCAAAATCCATACTGAAAAATGGGAGAGCTGTGGTGGGGAGGTGTAGAATAGAGCCAGTCACTGAGGAGGATGAATGTGAGCTCTGCCGTGAATAATTAGATGAAGCATAAATAAAGCAGTGACATGATTTGTTCCCCAGTTTCCTCGCGAATTGGAGACACCAGCCCTGTCTGTTCCCCTCTGTACCAGAGGGGAAGCACTGGGTTCAGTGGTGTTCATCCTGATCCACACTGATGAAAGCGAAGAAAAATGGGCTTTATTTTGAGAGATGATATTGAGAGAGTCACTGGAGAATAATGAAGCTATTGGGCTGGCTGTTTAAAGTCTCCTGTTACAGCCTTGTGTATGTCAGGGCAGAACTCATACCTCCCCAGTGTGATAAATTAGTATTTACCCTGGAGCAGATATATATGTTATAGTATCAATGTGTCTCATGAGCGAGATGGGAGACTGAACCATGACAGAACGGAAAATGCAAGGGAATTAAGCCATTTGGCATGGTAAAGGAGGCCGTATTGTGAAGGATAACAGGGTTTAATACAAGAAATAGCAGTGCCATGTGATGAATTCAGTAGGGTGCTTTAGCATATTGAACAAAGCTACTTAACTGAAACAAAAAGCTGGCCCACATTAATGAATATTTTGAAGGGGTTTTCTGTGTGTTTTTCTGCAGAGGTCACAAACAGACCACATACTGAATATTGCTTTTTGCTCACAATGGAAGGCTCTGAGCAGTGAACAGAAGTCCCATTGGTTTCAGCAGAGCAGGATCCATTCATGAGGGCTGGCTTCTCATGCTGGCACCATTGTTATTATTCTTTATTAATTTGTATAGCATCCAAACAGGCACTTTGCAGACAGACGCAGTAAGGTTTTTGCCCTGAGGAGCATGAGAGTATAATTAGCCCACAGCAGTGATTTTAACAGGACAATTCCAGCACTTAAAATTAAATACATGTTGTTTCTAGAATCAGATCTGGGGGAAGGTAGGGGCCACTCCTGCAAAGCTGGGACATCTCCCCAGAAAACCCAAACTCCTTCCTTCCCCTGCCAGCATCTCATGTACTCTATGATTTTTGACCTTTTGCATTTGGGCTTTGCTATCTAGGAAGGAAGAAGTCCCAAAGCTATACAGCTGCAGGAGTACACTCAAAAAAATGCCCCACTAGGAAATGTACAGGACTTTACAAGCTTGTGGTAGAGCTGCTTCCTCTTGCTGCTTGTCTAGACTGAGAAACAGCTGTGGTGGTGATGTCCTCACAAGTGGTCTTTGTCCTCACCAAAGGATAGGGAAAAACTGCCTCGTGCTACAGCTGGAAATTAGAACACCACCATTTCATGGGTATTTTGAATGTATTCCTATAAGACATATAGTCAACTATTATTTCTTTGCATGAATTATTTTTAATAATCCCATGGTTTTGATTTCTATTTATTCAGACCCAATTCAGTCCTGTAATAAGCAAGAGCAGCTCCAAAGCAAACCTAAGGATCAAATGTAAAATGAGGCTCCAAAGTCACACATCTGATCTCATTTGGCAATGGATGGGTGCTGGTATGTGACAGGAGGGCACGACTTGGCTTTTGCACTTATTTTTGGCTTTGTTGTAATTCTCTTGGTGTCTGTACTCGAAGTTATATGTCCATGTAAGGTTTTATGTCCTTGTGAGTAGCTGGAGACTTGAGCCTAGAAAGTACCTTTTACAAGACGAGGGTTGTTCGCAGCTGATGCACCATTTGTATTTTGCTTGAATGAAACAATTCTGAATACAGAGAAACAAAGGCTTTGCTGAATCCAAAAGCTAGTTTAACTGACTTCTCTTTTTTCTTCTAACTGAAAAAGTAGCATTGTAATGTGCATTAAAATTACAAGTAATAATCATAATAATGATATCCAGATTTTATGTACCATTTGTATTTCTTATTAGGGGTAGTTTCCAGCTATGATGATAATGTGTGAAATAATTTCCATGGGCTCATGTTCATGCTATGAAAATATGAGTTCAACCCATAGACTTCAGTGAACACTTTGTTAGAAAGAGTCTTTATTACAAAAATAAAAAGGTCACTTGGGAAGCAATTACTAATAATTACAGAATCCTTCATCACTGCTTTTGATCTTTCACATGCATGGATCTAAACCCCTAATATTCACGTTGCTGACAGTACAGCACAGTTCCACAATAGCTTTGATGCCAGTAAGAACAAAAGGGCTTTTTAAAAATATTCAATTCAGCAATTACTGTCACAGCCCTGCTTCTTGAATGCAACTGTGTGTGTTCTTTGCAGTTAATGAATTCATACTACCTTTTAAAACTTACAATATTTTTTCCAGCCCTTAGAGTTTTTAGATGCGAATTGTATCAATAGTGATATCCATCATCTCTAGGTGCTTGCTCTGTGAGCGTGTGTTGCTCTCTGTGCAGTGTGTACAATTACTTTTGAACCACAGACAAGATAATGGTTGGGCCATTTCATGCCTTAGGCAGGGGACATCTGCCAAGCATATATTGTACTCTACCAATAGGTCTTCAATCTTTCACATCCCCATGAAATTAATTTTTCCTGGGGCTCTAGATAATTTGTCTTGTCTAATGAAAGTACAGTCACTTCACAAACGACAGACAGAATGATTCTGGAAACTTGTATTATAGAAAATACCTTCTTTCTTAATATGAAAAGCCTACTTGTTCAACGAGATTAGTTTTCTATTTAATTTTCTTAAGAAATATGAAAAGAAAGCATAGAATGAGAGAAACAGGTTATTATGCTAAGGCAGAGGTATTTAGAATAGGTCTGTAATGTGAAATACAGGAGACATCTCTATAACTCCTGTCATACACACATAAATTGTGTAAGGTGAAATAGAGCCAACACTGTTCACTCAGTTATAAGCTACAACATTGTTTGCCTGTTCAGACTATGAAGTTTTTGGGATGAGGGACCATCCCACTGTTCTGCATCTCAGCAGCTTCTGGAGTCCTCAGAGTGCTCCTAGCAGATTGCTGCTGCCTCGTGCCTGGTCGCTGAAAGGTCTTCAGTCACACGATGGAGAAGGGCCTCCCTGGGGCATCCTGCAGGGCTGCAGCCTTCTCCTCCTCCATCCTGAGGCAGGAGATGCACAAAGCTCTGTTCTCTGACCAGGGACCACCAAGAGCTGGGTCGTGGCTGGCGTGTGTGCCATCTAGCAGAGCCTCTCTGAGCATGGGGCTGGATTTGATCATGTCTACCCCATGGTAGCCCAGTGTTAAGGTCTCTTTCCATCTTTATGCTCGCCTGTACCATCTGTGCCTATCTGGCAGATGCAGGGGGCAAAATAACTGGCTCTGCCTTGCTGTGGGGTCAGGGAATAGGAGAGGAACTGGCTGTTAGACCAGGACTCATCATCCTGAAATAGTCAACGTAGGTGGTATACTCTAGAGAACTGCAAATTGTGAATATGGAGGGGGTAGGTAAGGTCTAAACATTCACAGTCTCATCCTGAGCAAGGATGAATATCCATCAGGTGGAGTTATTTGGGAGCCAGGTTCAGAAGAAGGCAGTTCTCAGTGTAACAGGTAATGGGCCCATGGGACTCCCTGCCAAAGGACGCTATGAATGACGAAAATTAAGGAGAAACTGGGCAAGTGCTTGGAAGAGAGATTTTACAGAGGATTACTAACCAAGCAAAGCACATCAGGCTTAGAAAATCCCCTCAGCTGAAAATAGTCAGAAGCTGATAGTCTGCAGAGGAAATACTGTAAATGTTTGCCCATTTCTTATTTTTCACTGGGTGTGTGCTTATGGATGCTGCTGGAGGCAGAAACTGGGCTAGATGGACCCTTTGTTTGAACCAAAATGACCACTCTTATGTCCTCATGTAAACCACGGTGCTGTGGTGAAAGGCAGTCATGGTTGTCACCTGCACAAGGGCAGCAGTCACTTAACAATGGTCCTGAGAAGATGTATTCCTCGGACACGACTGGAAATCAGCTGAAGCTGTGCATGCCTGGGGCCTGCAGGAATATACCCTGGGATCCGTCTGGCTTGGCTGTCCTTTCTTATCCTTTCAGAGCCTTGAAGTCATTTATTTGCAGAGGATTTTGAACGCTTGCTATTGCAGGCTGGAAGCTTGCCACTGTTGTTCTGCATCGGTATCTCTGGGGATTTGCTGAATGTTTTGGTTGAGTCAATTCCACTTTAAATACACTTCCAATTTTAAATGGTGGTCCCAGCAGCAGATTCAGTCAGCAACAACCTAAAATAACTCTCCTTCCTCTCTGCCTGGACTCTTGTGCCACAACTCCTGATATGCTCCTGGATCTGAGGTGGCTGTGGAGTTTCAATGACCTGGCTTATCTCCTTCTGTCAATTTAAACAAGAAAAAGCTCCTTAATAAATCATGTAATTACAAGTTACACTGAGATAGGAGCCTGAAACCTGCTGGATTAGGGAGCTCTAACTATCATGTGTTTCCCTAGAAGCAAAAAATTACCCCTGACACCCCCCCTACCCTCCCGCCACGTCTTTTGTTACTTCCTTCCCTTGATGACTTTGCAGTGGACTTGTAGGCCTCCTTCCACATTAATCAGCACAAGGTTTCACTCAAATGAATCAATATTTAATCATGCAGTGTTTCCACTGCTGGGCTAAGCACTTCTTTCTGGAAAAGACTTGAAGAAGAACTGGATACTCAAACGCTTACCTGTTTCCCTTGCTACATCAGTCGGTTTAACAACCACAACAACAACAAATAGTTTCTTCCTGCATACTTTGCCTTTTTGATACCCTTATGTGGTCTCTATGATACCAGAACTAGTGCAGCAGGAAGGCTATTGATAGCTTATTAAAAAGCTCCCATAAATTATTTTGATCTCTAATTGAGTTCCTATTTTTATGAACTTTGCTTCATTTGAAAAATAATTTTCAGCAGCCTTTGCGGTAAAGGATAGATTTCTACATTTCCCTTCTATACAGAATGCTGGTAGATTGTCTATTCTAAGAAAATTACTTGAGGTTATAATATACCTCATAGTTTCTGAGCAAACGTGTCTAGGAGCAAAGATGATTACAGACAAGATGATACCTACACACTTCTTGTTTTTATGCAATATACTTATTTTAGACCTGGCCCTCCATGCTTTGCAGAAGGGATTTTTAACTTTGCAAGAAGGAAGGGTCACATCCTGAGCTGCTGATGGAGGAAGCAAGGGATCGGATGCTGCCACAGGAGCTGCAAGGAGACACAAAGTCAGCACAGTCCCGACTGAGACCTACAGTACAGGACAGCCTGGTGAGAGGCTTTCTGGCCTGCCAAGGCACGAGATCTCCATTGTCCTCTTCAGTCCAAATATGCTAATATGTAATATCCGACTGCTTTTGTTGTGCTCATCACCACACCGAGTGCCTGCAGGAATTATGCTTGTCTTTTTTTTTTTTTTTTTTTCCCACAAACTCAGCAAAGAGTAGATTAATGGCACTTTCTGTTCCTCCTACTTTTCCTCCTACTCATTCATTTGCTTCGGGCAGCAATAAACTCAGCAATTATAGCAGCAGCAGCCGCTGCCGCCAGCTTCCAACCAACGCGTTCGGCCAAGAAGAAAGGCTTCTTCAGACCTGTGCCGTGCTGCCCAGCCCACGGTCAGACCAAAGTCTGCGCCTCCCAACAGCAAGGAAGGCAAACGCGCTAGAACAGAGGCTTGCAAACACCCTTCCCTTCCTCCCTTGCCAAAAGTAAACACTGAACTGGTTTGCAAACCTGCCTGAGGACAAGGAGCTGCCCTGGTTTCCAGGTATTTAAAACAAGAACTTCCCCTTTCCTTGCCCAGGACAGCAGCTCCAAGTGGATGGAGCTCCAAAATGCTCCATTTTGAAGCAAAAGTCCTGGAGAAAGTTTCTAAGCAATGAGGACATGGTGGCACAAAGTGTTGTTTACCTGTCAATACCAGTGGCCCTACATGGAGGGGCATTTCATCCCTAGCCTTGGTTTTAAGAACATTGCTCTCGGTAACGTTCTGTTAGCTACAATAGGGTGAATTCTGCAAGAATACAATTAGTACATTAAGTCAGAGCTTTGTTGTGTGCCTGAGTAAATTAGGGTTTTCGTTAGATTACCTTTTATTGCGGTGAACGCACTCTTTGAATGTTCATCACAGTTCCCAGGTGAATCAACATCTGAAGAGAAAATTTATATCTTCAATAAATATAGGCAATGATGACCACAGAACAAAGTCTTACCATTAGGATCAAGACGATCTACAATGGCCACTAGTCTTTATTTCTTTTTCAAATCTAAAGAGAAAATGGAGTTTTCTGTTTGCAATAAATTGTATGTCAGTTTAGGACCTACCAAGATTTATAAAATCAAACCCTGGCCTCTGCTGGCTTCAGGGGCAGCACTTCACTTGTGTCTAAGGACAAAGCATACTCCACCTTTCAGCGTGTCTTCTTCCCTCTCTGTTGACAGGCAGCGCTTTGAATTTAAAGTGAAGCTGCAAAGCCAGAGTGATGTCTCTAATGAACATTTCTTCTTGCTTTCATTTCCCTTAATCACAGCCAAACACAATAAATATCACCTGTACTGAACGTTTATATACTTTGGCTCTCGGGTGGGTGCTTGTGAGACACTTTGCTCAGATAGTCACTCCTGAGTCCTGTGAGTCCATTTGAGTTCCTGGACCTGGTCTGCTCATTTACTATTTTTTTTTTTCCTTCTTCTGAAGAATGAACCAGTTTGGGGAATCCCTGTTTGCACTCATTAACAGAGGTTGCCCTGTGGACTGCAGTTCCTTTGTGTCTACAAACATGCCTCAGGAAAGATGAGAGGTGTGCCTTCTGCAGTTGAAAATAATTAAATGAAATAGCATTGCCGATTGAGAAAGCCAGGGAGGCCTTTGACCTTTAGAATAAGCACTGCCAGAAATAAAATAACGTGTTAGGTTGTTGTACGAATTAAGTGTATTATTGAGTCTAGTGGGAAGAAAGCCAGCATCTTAAATGGAGGGCACCGGAGTCTCTGGTTGATTGCAAATGACACTGCAATGCAAATCGCAAGCCGGCGTTCCAGGCTATGCTGTTCGCCTCTTGCCACTCCGGGGACGTGTCTGTGCTCACTTCATCAAGAGAAATAAGCGGTTCTCCCAGAGGTATGCAGGGGCCCAGGCGGCGAAGCCAACCTGGGTAGCTGAAATCTCCCACTGAGACACAAGAACAGAGAAAAACCCAAGGAATCTAATACCTGAATATTGTAGGGCATGGCTACCTTCTTTAAGCTGGGAGGGAAAGCAGAATAATCACTGGAGAAGGGGAATATTTGTGTTTTTATTTCTGTCTTAACACTCCCCTGCTTCTGCCTCTCAGAAGACTGCGGAGGTGGTGCTGTGTCTGCTCCTTTCCTTGTATAGCCAGGATGAAGAAGTTGTTATTTCAAGAGTGTGGGCAAATTTCAGCCCCTGTCTAACCCCACATCACACACGGTGAGGATCAGCTATCGTTCTCTGTGCTTACACCAGGCTGTGAACTGCAACATTAGCTGATGTGTGTATGCTCCCTGGCTATCCTAACGCTGATGTTCCAAGAGCACACAAAGAACAGAATAAGATATAAATCCCCTCTTCTTCATAAACAGATGTGTAAAGTACTGTAACTCTTCTGCAGGAAAGGCTTTCTCATTTCACCCACGCGTGACAGAAGATCTGTTAAGTAGCCGCCGCCGTACTTAAGGATTTAAAAAGGAGGGTAGCGTGATCCCTGTGGACAATTATGTTACACTTTTAAACCAAGAATTACCAGCAGAATAGGAAAGGGAATATACCTGAGGCCAAATGTCTCCATAACCCACAGGAATAACAAGGAGACTGATTCTCTTTTAGGCTCTCTGCAGCTGCCCATGCTGCATTGCAATGCCCGTTATAAGCAGAGGAGTGACCCTGAATTTTGCTTTTAAACCTCCACCAACTGTTCCATTATCATACTGAGCCGTTTTATATTTTCTAAGCCTTTCCCCACAGATATGAGAACAATGCTAAGAAGAATTTTAAGAGCAGTTGTCATGACTATTCTTTAAGGGGGGTGAGTATTCACAACCCGTTTGTCCCAAGGGCTGAATCCCAGCGGGAACTGAGGGGCTCAGTGGTTGTCTGGGCTGCTGTGATTTGCCCAAGGCCATACAGCAGGGGCAGAGGCAGGGTCTGAGATCAGGACTTCTCCAGGCAGATCCCGTTCCATTCCGACAATGAAAATTTAGAATTCCCAATCCCTCCTTATGGGCATTAGTTAAAATAGAAACACCTTTTCTTAAATACTCAAGCAGCCAGATACCTTGCATTTTTTTTCTCTCTGTTCTACTGTCTCTGGGAGCCTCACTCAAGAGCTAAGCCTATTTAAGTTTCTTATAATGATGCATATTGTTAAAGTTTATTACAACAGAATTTAATGGTCGGGAAGTGAGTCTGCAGGCTGAAGCATTATATCAAAGGTAACCTTTTAATAGAAAATTTTGCAGACATGGTAAATTTAATCCAACTCAACTATTTTACTCTTCATGGTGTCTTTCTCATATCTCTGCGAGGCGGGGAGAAAACAGGCCTGACTCCCCCCCTGCCTTGCATAATTATTTGTACTTCTACGAAGCAGATATAAAGTGCTTCCAAATCCCAGTGGCAGCATTTTCCACGCAATTGGCAGGGAAGCTGAGAAGTGCTTAGGGGATCAAGCAACAGAGAGCTGGGAACTACTGCTCAGCTTCATCCCTCCCCGCTTCAGGCACGTATGGAAACAGCCTTCTGCATGTGGCTGCCGTAGCTGTCCTCTGATGTCAGCGATGAGAAATAGGCCACCTGCAATGGGAAATTCAGGTCTAAAATGTGCTGAATCGGTATCTGCAGTTAACTCTGTCTGCCACCAACCTAAAAAGTTCCATTCAGTTGCCTTACCACAGGTGCTTAGCATCATTTGAGATGCCCAAAGGAATCCCAACTGACCTCCAGCTGCCTCACCAGAACTGTGTGGGTTTCTCATAGATCTTATGTCATATGTGCCAGGCCTGTGCAGACATCTGAGATACCCTGGGGAAACTCAGATGGCACCAGATGCTTTTGTTTAAGCAACCGACTGGAAGTGGAATTAATTACACAGCCTCCTACATTCTGGGTGGGTAAACTGGGATGAGGGAAATGTGAAGTTTGTCATAGGCAGCCTGTTCTTGAACAGAGGAAGAACAACTGATTTCCATCGCCACAGGCTAACCCCTTTAGCTAACAAGACCTTGACCTCAGAGAGGGGCAAGAACAGAGGCTCAAGTGAGATCTTCAAAAACTTACTGTGGACTTACTGTGGCCTTGCCTTCCTCTATACTGCCAGGTGCTTGGGATACAAGCCCAAGCATTGGAGAACAGATTGAGTGGAAATCATGATTGCTTGCTTTTCTGATCAGTTTCTGGATGCTCCTGATCAGATCTTTTCACGGATCTGTACCTCAGCTTCCTTTTCCATAACTGGATGGAATGACGCTGAGATCCCTTGTAAGGAGCTTTGACAGGCTATGGGAAAGGCTGTGCGATGGTTTGATTTTGGGGAGGCCTTGGTATCTGCTGTACCCTGAGGAGGCAGTGTGTTAACTGTATTGGAATATTTTATGGAAGAAGTAGAGTCTGCATGTTCTTTCCAGCTTCATTTTAGTGCTGTGGATACATGATCCTCCCTAGCAAGAAAATATGGCATTCTGATATTCTGAGAAATGAATCACAGTATCTGCCTGTAGGTAAAACCAGAAGAGAAACACAGAAATTCTCTGAGATATGATTGTTACTGCTCTCCATCACACTTGTCATAAAGCTTGATCTAGCATATATAATAATGTGACACTGATCTAGCGAAGTTCTTGCCCATCTTGAATAAGAATTTCATTTTCTCTGTTGCCTTTAGCGTGGTTCAATCCTTTACTCCTTCTGTCTCCCCCCGATTACCTAGGAAACCTATTGTGTTCCTTCCATTACTCTCAGAAATTCTTCCACTGAGAGCTGTCATGATCTACAGTGCACATCCTAAGCGCCAGGTGACAAATCACCTAGAGAGATTTCCCATGGCCAGCTGAATGCAAATTATGCAGTCCTAGAGCAATCAGTTCTTCTCTTAAAAAGGACGGTGACCCCCACCACTGTGACAAATACTCACTATATTAATGTTGAGCCAAGCTCCGTTTCCACACAGTGTTTGACCTTGCCTCCTTATGGAGACATCTATAACTTCCCTTAGGGAAGCTAGCAGTCTTCCAGGCTGTCTGATAAGATTCTGTAAAAAAATATTCTAAAATGGGTGGGCTATTTTAAAGAATGCAAATACCCTTTCTAAAGATAATTTGAACCATTTTGCATCATGCCACGAGACAGACATCAATATCAGTTCAATACAGGGAGATTATTCAAACCTTCCCAGGAAGATATTGTTTTCTTTGAGATTTTCTAAATTATTCTCATAATACATTTAGGGGATGAGTTGGAGCAACACTGGAGTTCAGTAGTCAGCTCCTGAGAGGATTTTTTTTTTTAAATGGAAATCCCCTGTTCAGTCCTTTTAAACTTTCTCAAGTGTAATGTTCTCCAGGCCCTTAGTTCCCCTTGGTGTTTTTGGTGGTAGATACCCTTCACAACTAATTCTCCTTTAAGTGAAAGGAAGTCCATTTCTAGTCTAAAGGCAGCACCTATATGCAAGTTTAATTTGGTTTAATGCCTTCAATTTAAGCGATCATTTTCAGATATTTGTATTAATATTCTTAACTGCTTCCTGTCAGTAGGAATCTTGCCATCATATGGAATTGCCTACATTTGATTCCAGCCAAAGGCTGCACAAAGCCTTGTGCAGAGTAGTGGCATGCATCTCCCCAGCATGAAGGTGAAAGAAGGTCTGGATCTGGTTCAATAGCTGGAGAGAAAGGACATAGCAGGAGGTGTACACCAGTAAAGTACACAGCAGCATGAGTGTAGTGTGCATGCATGCATGTTCTGGGCTTGCACAGCACCTTATCTCAATTTCCTAGGTGCTACTAGCATAAATAATTGGTCTCAGTATTGTGATAGGAGGCTGTGAAGGACATCTAATGAAGCTTCCCCTAGGGGAAAACTCATTTGTCAAAAAAGATATAAAAAGTATCACTTTGTTATAGGGAACTCATTACACAGGATGATAGGCAATGGATTGATAGCCACCTCCTACGGTGCAGTAATCTTTTGTCTTTATGATATATTGGCACGCTATTATCATAGGCTCTTGTAATAGGGGTGATATTCAACAAGGGAATGGGCCTCACCCGAGCTACCGACACCTTCATTTGATGTGCAAATGGAAGGTCCAGTTCAACAGGGAACACATGTCCCAGATGTGTGTACATGAAACTCCACTTAATTTCTGCCAGAGCCTGCAAAGAACACAGTGTATCAGATAAGGACCGGACCCCTTGAGGGACTGCTTATCTTAATGTCACTGGCAGGGGTAAATTGAGCTTTCAGCCTGGAAAAGCTTTTCATTCAAAGTGAACAGCTTGAGATGTGTCGTGGCTCTGATTAGAGAGTGAACTCATGAACCGAACGTTGAAAATTATCATATGTAACAAGAATGAGCAGGAAGAAACCTTCAGGCGTATCCTAAATGCCTGTATTCCTGAAAACAAAGCTTTTATGGAAAAATCCTAACAGAATATTCCTTCATCTTTTCTTCCTAAGAATGCTTTGAAAATCGCCTAGCTTGGTGGAGGAAGGAGAAAGAAAGAGATCACATTTCCCCAAAAGAAACACAAGCATCCTATATAAGTGTCTATTTCTTGCCAAACTGTGAAACTCAGAGAAGCTGCCACTATTTTCAGTGAGGCTTCACACCTGTCAAAGATCCACTCAGAACATCCTAAAACGAAGTCAGGGTGACAGCTCTTGTTTCCAGTAAACAGCATAACACTTCAGATGATGTATCTTGAACTTCAGTGCAGTGCAAACAGGTCTAAGGTGAGTGGTTGAGTACAATGGGAAGAATCAGATCGTACCCTTAGAAGGAACTGCTGTATGTGAAACCAAAATAATTCAGATTATGCAGTGTGCTTCTGGTTAAGCCAGAGTGAAGACAAACAGCCTTTGTTTGATTTTAACAGAGCTACTTGCAAAATAAAGAACTACTCAGTCTGAACAGATGTGAAGAAATCTGGCCCTATGACATGAAACTAAACAAAACCAATCTTTCTCCCCTGAATACAGTAGCTAAAAGGGACTGTTCTTGAAAACATCTATTTTCCTTCACTCAGAGGCTATGTTAAATAATTACCTAGTGGCAGGCAGATCAAATTCCAGCTATGCTAAAGGGTACTTGAAACAGTAGAAACATTTAAAGTGAAATATTTAAAGCTGGATCTGGGAGGGTCAGGACTAATTTGTGAATCATCAAATGGCTCAACGGCAGCCTGCATATAAATGTTCAGTTTTGTGCTTTGGTTTGTCATCCACATAAAAATTAATTCTTCTGGGCTGCATGACTAATATTTATAGACAAGACTCCTTGGTGGAACAGAGGTTATAATAAAAGCCTTTGTCTGCCCAGGTAAGATAGGGCTCAGGTGCAAATTTACTACCTCCCCACAGGGTCCCTTTGCTGCTTGGATGTATCACAGATATAAAATTATATATCTTCTTAAGGTGATTGGTGTAGAACCCCTTGACAACCAACAAGGAGAAATGGGTATCTCCATGCTAAGAGAGAGGAGATGTGATACTACACACTTTCATCCCTATATAAGGGTATCTGCAAAGGGCTTTTAAGAAATACTCTTTTGCTGGGTAATGGTAGGAGAAATGATTTTATCCTCTTGGACAAGGTAGCAAGTTCTGCACTGCATTTAAGAAAATTATTTCACACCAAAGCATTTTCAGACATGACCACGCTAGGGGCCATGTTTTGCTCATTGATGGATTATTTTGGATTTGCACAAGAGTAATTGCAAAGTGTTTTTTGCCCTTTAGTGGCCAAAGTCACTTACTAGAAAGATAAAATTTTGGTACCCAAAGATAAATTTTGGCAGGGAAAAATAGAAGATGCAGTTCAAAAATTAGAGATTAGATTTATATAAAAACCTCCAGTAAAATGGAAGGTAAAATACAGGTTAACTTACTAGGGTAGTGACAGAGAAAAATGTATATGTAATAAGAGAGAATAAAAGTGTGACATGCAGGAAAGCTGGCAAATGATGGCTTTTATTTTATGGATGCAGTCACCTAAGAGGAATAAATCTGGCTTCCTAGGCAGGGGTCAGTCTTCCTTCATCCTGCCGTCACGAAGGTGACGAAATGATTTCCCTAGGGAAAGCATTGTGAATGACAGCAGAAAACCAGGAAAAAAAAATCATTATAAAATGTGCTACTGCAGCACTATTTTATACTATTATTTAACCCATTGCTGTACCCCTGACTACAAGCCATGGTACTTTGAAGTGTTCTTGCTCTTTGTTTTCTTTCTAAGGATGCAGACCACGCCAAAAGCTAGTAGGAGCAGTGGGCCAAATTGGTTTTTCTCTTGGCCATATCATGTGTTTTTGTGGTAAGATGTGAGAACTACACGAAAGCCTGCGTCTACAGGGGCTGCCATTTATTTCCTTTTATTTATTTAATTATTTCTTATATTCTGCTCCCACTCTGCCCCTGCTGTGAGCACCACTGGACAGAAGGCCAATAGCAGAGCCATGCAGAAAGGCCCTGTTGCACTTGTTCTTCTGCAGACATCTGCTAGTTCTCCAGCGAGTACTGGAGCTTGCTGTTTTAAAATCAGGCTTCTCTGTGGCATGCTGAGTGCTCTTATGCATCACCCAGGACGTGCCTCGAATCAGCTGGAATGTAAAATATGCTTTTCGGGAGTTGCAAGAAGACTGTGTCAACACTGCAGGGTTTATGTTTTAGCTCACCAGTTAATGTTCTTTGGTCAAGATCCTTTGGTTCTCCTCAGTGGTGATCACAGGGAAAAACATTTTCCATGTCGAGCACTACTGCTCCACGCTAAGCTAATGGCACACGTCCCAAGGGACGGATTCAGAGCCTCTTGGAGGTGGCTCTTCATTACCGGGCCACCTGGGCCTCTACCAGGTGAATGTGCTGTGGCTTCATGTTCAGGTTTCAAGAGATTTACCTTCTCTTTTTATTACTCCTGACTATTTATTTCACGTCCCTATAATTGTATTTGACACTTGGTATAGATGGAGGCCAGATGTTGTAGCCTGCCTCACGCCTTGCTGGGCTGCTTACAGCCTCACTCGCATTTTAAGCCTTCCTGTACTCACAATACACAGCAAAAAATGATCACAGAGCAGACAGCTTGGTGGAAATCTGGTCCCAGAATGAGACTTTTGGGTACTCAGTGCCTCTCGGGAGGTGAAGTTGTCTCCTCTGGTAGCCATGCCCACAGGAAAAGTCTCTTGAGTAAGCATTTCCTTTCCCCCTTAAGCCATCTTCCCGTCCCCTCCGTTTAGGGACACATCCTCTTATGTAGCAGTGTGGGACTCAGCTGTTTGCCAAAGAAATCTGCGAGCAAAATCACCGAGAGGGGTGAGGGAGGACCTCAGCAAGAAGGTGGAGCAGCAGTTCTTGGCGGCCTAGTCGGGAGGCCAGTCTGCTGAGCCACCGCATTGAGGTGGGGAAACTCCTTGGGGGTTTGATGATGGCCGGATGGCTGAAAGCTCAATTTTGAAGGCTTCAGCCTGAAAAGTGCTGCCGTTAAACTGATACCACCTTGCAGTGAGGCTATGCCCATGGGTTTCATAAGCATGACGGCACCTGCACCCCGGCGTTCAAAGGTGCTGGCTGCACGCAGGTTCCCAGCTCGTTCTCCAAAGTCACGGGACACATTTTCTCACACATTTCCAGCCCGTGTTTGCACCTGTCAGGAGATCTGAATCATGATACTGTATTTGGGAAAATGCTATTTGCCGAGCGGGAGTTATTTACCCAGCAGTTGAATATTGGGCTTCACTGAGGCAGGCTTTGATCTTTTGTTCTGGGGCTTTAAGAGTCACGCAGTCAGTCTCTGGCAGATTGGTAGCCAGAGCTTTTTGTCAGTAATCTCCTTTAAAAGCCAAGTCACTTTGGCTACCTTGAGGTCTGAAGATTCCTCATCTATAAATTAGATGATTTTCTGGGAAGTGGATTCATGCTTTAATCTGCATTTGAGCATCCACCTTGCAAATCCATTTAAGCTGCTTGAATTATTTGGCATTGTAACAGAACCCCAAAGTGTGAGCTTGCTTTCCCAGGCAAGACTTTCACTCATGCAAATTCGGGTTTTGAATGCTTCTGGTGAAAAAGCAGAACAAAGAAGGAACGCTGCCACCTGAACAGGGATTCCTCTCTACACCTGGTCGGCTTTGTTTGTCAGGTTGTGAATGAACAGCTGAATGAATGCACAGAAACACTTCCCTACTTGTAGCTACCTATTGTACAGCGGATGTACTCTAATTAATTTAGAAAAATGAAAATACGGGAGGGCCCGAGGCAGCAAATTAAACATTTTTTTTCCCAAGTTCAGGTAATGCCTCAAGAAGATCTATTTTTATAGCTGCTGACAAATTATGTCTAGGCTTTTTTATTCCTGAATATAAGTCTTGGGCAGTTAAGCACAGAGTAACTTTCCATTGCTTTGCTCTGATGTTTTACTGTTTTGTGAGTTAAAATACTGTAACTGATAGGTAAATGGACCAACAAGACAGCCAGACAGATATCTGTAGTATTCTCATGTAGTCGGATGCTTCTTGAATTGCTGCCCCTGTAACAATTTTTAATTAACTTAATATATTTCCCATCAGCACTGAAAACGAAACAACTGCTTCAGGGAGAGTTACCTTCTTTGTAAACCCCTCACAAACAGCAATATGTGTACAAGAGAAGAGCTCAGAGGAGCTGCTTTAGGAAGTACTTTGTCGCTGGTGCTGCCTCTTTGGCAGATCTTCCTCTACCTTCAGCTTCTGCTTATGCAGCTTTCTTAATTTACCTCGACAATTGACACTTGTTATGTTTCCAGCAACAAAATCTGTAGTGACACAGTGACTTAGCGTTTCCGTGTTTCCTGGGAGAGCAAAGGGAATTATGTTGTGCATTGCTGTCTGACCCTCATTATGTGTTGCATCTGTTCTGGCTGGGTGCTGAAAGAAGTGCTAATTCCTATCTTGCCATCTGCCTGAAATTGTCAAAGTCCTTCAAAGCCACAGACACATTTTTGTATCTTGCCACATAATTTATGCATTTAATTAGGCAACTTCTAGGGCTTGGGTAGCTGGTCCTGTGTTTTATTTATTCCTTAATAAGAAAAGAACAGCATTAAGTGCAGAAGAGGGTGCTGAGCCCGTGGCGGAGGGCTGGGTCCGTGCACCAGCCTCATGGGGATGTGGTGGGTGATGGAAAGTGCTGCAGCAGCTCTTCAGAGGCTGGTGGTGAGCTCCCAGCCACTCACTTCAGTGAACAGCAGTCAGCAGGACAGATGTACAGGAGGTGGTTGCTGGTGGTGGCAGTGGAGGGCTCTGGTGGCTTCTGGCACCCTTTTGGGCATTGTGTCATGACTGTAAGGCAGCAGGTAATGTACCCATGGGATAATCTTGCAAGTATAGCTGGGTGGCAAGTCCTTTTTGGTTCTTTTTGGGTGGGAAAGAAGCTTGGGGTCTGTGCTGCACACGTGGGAGACACAGTCCTGCTGGGGGAGGAGCACCACCAGCACATGGTGGAGACCTAAAGCCAGCCTGGGAGACTCTCGTGGGTCAGGCACTGCTGTGGGCTGTTCTGGACTTCAAATGAAGGTCATGCATGATGCCTCTGAGATTAAATCTGCACTCATCTCCTTCCTTGCAAGTGAGAAGCCCTGGCCAAAGCAGCTCCACCACCCATAATAGCAATGAGGTGTGTGTGTGTGGGGGAGCCTGCAGCCCCTTTCTTCTCACCCCTGCTTTTGGAAACCTCACCTTTTGCCTTTGGAAACCTGCTGCTTTCAGGCCGGTGCTTTGGAGAAGCAGCCTTTGGAAAATGGAGAGTATTTTTATTTTAGATGACTCTGGGAGAATCTCCCATGGCACTGGGTATCACTGCACGGGGCCAAGCTGTCAGCAGCTTGGTGGGTTGCAGACACAGCACAGGAGCCCTTATCTGCCTTCATTTCCCCTGGTAGAAATCCCATTTATTCTCCCATAGTGGTGTAGCGTGGCGCTCCCCCATGGACATCCCAATCTTATCTGGCACCTGTTCCTGCAGCGGTGCTCAGAGGCTGCTTGGGACGAGGGGTGGTAGGAAGGAGATGCTGCAAAATGTAATAATAAGCCTTCACATTGATGAATGGTCCCTCCAAGGCTTTTTTTGGGGGGTATCTGATCCTGTGCTAGTGCATACTGACAGTGGTCCACACACTGTGCTGCCTGTGTCAGGCTTAAAAGACCAACAAATCCTTACTCACATGCATTATTCTTCTGCGAGTTATCCCACTGGGGTATATTATGTGAAGAAACATCTGAAGGGCTCAGTCCTGTGGAAACCACTAGCATCAGTGGAGCTGGAAAGCTGTTATCGCTTCCTCAGGAAATCTCTGAGCTGCAAACTCGCCTTGCAGTATAAGGAGACATTTTCTGCCAAAACATTTCATCTTTATGCCACACATGTCTGTCATCATCTGAGGTAGGCCTGGGCTAGGTGAAACGCTGCTGTCTGTCCTGGTCTGGTGAGAAGTAACAGTCGGTTCTTCACCTGGCATTTCTGAATCCCTTCTCAGCAAAGCCAATAATAGCTAATAAGCTTCCTGCTGACATTAAATATTTCAAAAGGTATCTTTTTTAATTAAGTAAAAATATTTATATATAATTAAAAAGAAGAATTGTATTTCCTTCCAAAGGAAACAAGAGTGTAAAAGCAACTGCATGCACTTTACACAAGAAACTCCGAGAGAATAAATTTGTAGGCTGCAAATTTGTGAAGAGGTTTTTATTGCTTTTATCAGTTAGGGTACAGATGAGAGCTTTGACACAGGCAAACACAGGCATGCATGCATGAAATTAATGAGAAGATTCTCAGAAGTCCAATTATTAGCAAATGTGCTAGCTCTCACTTTTATAGCTGGACTTCTACAACGTGTGGTGCGATTTACATTTGGCACATGGTGTTGCTGAAATAGGAAACGAACAGCAGAAGCACGAGATTGTCCAGCGTGTTCCTGATGGGGGACAGGCGCCTCTGCAGGATGCAGGTGTGAGAGGTTCCCCATCCATCCCAAGCAGCTCCCTGGCCCCAGTTCTCTTGTCCCAGGGACCACTAGGCATGGACAGCTGCCCACGGAGCCGTCAGCAGCACGTGCCAGCATCGCTCCCCACCAGCTGCCCAGATGAACACCAAGAAGCTCTTCCCACCTCCCTCCAGCAATAATTAAGATTTTTCTTAAAGCAGGCCTGGGCAGGAGGTGGTATTGCCACAGGTCATTTGGAAGCATTTGCTAATGACCTTCTTGGTCCCGCTGCTAAATGCTAATTTACATTATGCATTTCCCTCCACGGCAGCACGCGTGCTGTCAGAAATGCTGACTCAAGATGCCATGAGGTGAAGATGCTGGGGCTAGCAGAGATATTTAGTAAATCTGCCCAGGCTGCACTAATCAGGAAAGAAAGGGATAAAAATTCTGATTAGAAGTGACATCATTTAGCTTAATGCAATTTTTTTAATGCTTTTAAGAACATCATCTTGCTGAAGGTTCACATGCTATCTGCGTCTTAAACCAGAGCTGTTAAAAAAGCCTTGCATATAATATCCAGATCTAATCATACTCTGCCAGCCAGCAAGTTTCCAGGAAAAGCAGTGAGGATCTTTAATATAATAGCATTTAGTATAATGTGCAATTGATGCCAATAGAAGAAAATGTAGAATTAGCTGAACTAACTTTGAAGGGCTTGAAACAAAGGGGGAATATTCATGAATAGCTGGAGATTCCTCAGATAATAGTAATGCCATAAATTTAGAATATTGTAACATACTTTGTAAAGCGAAGTAATTTTATATTCTAAGTAGAGAACACACATAAAGAGCTTTCCTAGAGCGTGCTGCAGATTAATGTATTTCAAACAGACACATCAAAGCAAATCCAACAATAACACTGCCACAAATAAAAATACAACAGAAAGAAGTTGAAACACAAAGACAAAGGGACAGTTTTTGCTCTCATTATCCGTACGTTGATCCAGCGTAACTTTGTTGATCTCTTCTGTGTCTCCAGGTCTGGGTGGGGATGACAATGAACAGGATTTGACTCACGCTTGCATTGAAAGAGAGGAAAGCACAGAGCCATGAGCAAAAAAAAAAAAAAAAGCCCCAGGGTTTTCGTGAGATGAGAGAGCTGGAAAGAACTGAGAGGAAAGCCCTGGAGAGGATGATGATGAGGTGTCTGAGAGGCAGAGCTGCCTTTTGCGCTGGCACAGCGTTATCCGGGCTGTGGCATCCCTGTTTGGGTGAAAGCTGATCCACTATTTTCCCTGGAAGCTGCTCAGTTGTTACAGTCAGGGAAGGTATGGTTAAGGCTGACACGTCCTCTCCCTTCTGTTAGCTTTATTCTGCCTTTTACTGCCTTTGTCGCAACAAGCACATATACGCATACATAAAGCAGGAGGCTGGGTAATGATGAGACTTGGCATGACATTGTGTTTGGGCTCTACAGACAGCCAGTGCAGTGCCACTTGCCAGGTTCCCATTCAACCTGAAGGGATCAGGCTGTCCACATACCGTATAGCAAAGGATTGCTTAAAAACAGAGAGTACTTGTGTCAAACTTGGAGGAAGTTTTGATTGAAGCCTGAAGAGGAGTTAGTGCTTCCTTCAGTGTTTCTAATCTGTCTAAATGACCCGCACAAAGAGCCCAGCTGCAGGCTTCTTATGTTTGCTCTTACCTGTAAGTGCGGAGCAGGCAGCAAAAAGAAATCAAAGGGATGTCAGATGTACTGAGAAACTGGGTCAGTGCACAGCAAATGGAATTTAATGTCAAAATATAAAGAAGATGGTGGGTAAAAACATGAAATAAATGAAGCTAATAAGAACAGCTCACAAAGAAAAGCCTTTGGAATAGCAGTCGCCTCGTTTACTGAAAGGACTGAACGTTTGAGAGATTAGTTTCCAGACAATAAGTCAAAACCTGAGAACCTGTTAAAATACCTGACCACAGCAGTCGGCTCTTTAGCTTGGGAGAACTGCTTTCATTACATGGGTTATGGTCGGGGAGCTGACCCTGAGCAGGATGTGGAGCCTGCTCTGATTTCTGCAGATTTCCTCATTTTCAGCCATTGCAGCTGAAATTCTTCTTCAGTTGTGAGGAAATTGAACTTAGTCCTTCTTCTGGGGAGAGCCACAGAATCTTTTGTCCATCTGAGCAAGGGGAAGGGTCTCTGGGAGGCTTGGGAGAAACCCGATTACAAAATCCATGGGGGATTTTAAGACATCTGCTTTTAAAGTTGTGGTAGTATCCAGAGTATTGCTTGATCAAACAAAGAGCTCCTCGTTTAAAGCTGGTAAAAGGGATCAGGATGAGGAAACAGAGCAGGTCTTAAGTGGGCGGATTTCCCTGGTATTCTGCTGGAGGCCTAGGGATGCTGCATGTACACCCTAATGGGAATAGGCAGTCGCAGGTCAGGAAGCCACATGGAATTTGACAGAGAAAAGTAGGAATGAAAACTGGGAAATTAAATGGAAAACTGTGAAAACTTACATTCTATTTCTTCTTTCCGTATTGTGGCATTTAAGTTCAGGTGTAACCTCAGGACACTTCTTCACAGTGGGTGGGATGCCGCATGCCAACTTTCGGTAGTGATGTGGGGGCTGAGCAAGGAATGGACCTGTGCATTCGTCTTTTTCAGTCCCATGCCAAATGGTTTCTGGGTTGGGGTGTAAACCCGTGGCGATGCCAGTGGTGGTAGTCCAGAAAGTGGCAAGGATGGTCAAAGGAAGGATCTGATTTACCTAAACTGGTGGTAGCACCCAACAGGGACAGGTAGAGAATGGAGGGACAGGTGATACGTACTGGATGCCTTCATCTCAAACTTTTATCTTTGAGGTAGAAAGACACAGGTGTTATTCAGTAAATCATAAGCTGCCTTTTCAGAGGAAATAGAGCGTTAAATAGAAAACCTAAGTGAACTTTGATGAACCAAATAGTTCTATCATTTTTTCTTAATTGCACCAGGTGGCTCTCTCTGGGTCTTTCAGTGTATACCTGAATACTCTGCTGTATCTCTGAATTGTCACCTGGATTCTGATAGCAGGAAGCCTAAGGTGATGGTGACAAACTGTCTTCCCCAGATGTTCCTGCTGGAAAATTTAGATGAAGAAGAAGGACCACATGAATACAGAATATGCAGAAGCCCCAGAGTGATGTACAGATGGGGACTCGAGGGGACCGTGCAAGGCAGAGTTTGCTGCCCCCAGGAACTGAGCCTGTTAAGGTGTAAACCAGTCCCTCCAAAAAACTACAGTGCCAGAAATTACTCTTTTCTGCCTTTTTTTTTTTTTTTTTGTTTTTTTCTGTATTGCTTCCTCCTGAGGGCAAGATGGCTTTCACACGGACTCCTACCATGGCATGGGGCTAGGGGGTGGGGGCGTATAGCACATGTCCTTCTACAGCTGAGCCCAAGCACAGCACTGCCCTACCTTGAGAAGAATCTTTTTTTGGCAGCTCTTATAGAAGAACGAGTTTTTCTTTAGGCCTCCGGTTTCTTTGTTCTTGTCACTTCAGATGCTGCTGAGCCTGTATATTGATGACTGTGTGTCCCTTAGATAAAGGATGTTGGCTGCCAATGCGGGGTATTGATTTCTGCTGATTGCTAATGAGTAGGTTGAACTGTAACTTTGCATGGAGAAATTGAGCCGATGCAGGCCGTTGGAAGTGTCACTCAGGCTGGTGGAAATTTCCCAGCCAGTGATTATCTGTGTGCTTCTTTGGCAAAGGCAGTTCCCTGGGGAAAAATTCTCACCCTCTCTTTTCCTTGGTCTCCAAAGCGTGTTTTCACGAAACTGGTGCCTCGCCCTAGCTTAGGGTGGGAATTCAAGGGAGCAGAGATCAGCCCTCACATCAGGAAATGAAACAAGGCAACGTATTCATATTCTTAAAGCAACTGCCTCTGGACTGTTGAAGTTCATCTACCTTCAGAGTAATATCACTCCGTACATGCTGTGTATGTATAATGCAATGATATGATAATGTAGAGTACCTCCAAGGGTAGGCAGGCAGCTACCTCCCATCCCTGCTGGATATGCAACTCCCTAACCTTATTTTCATGGATATTTTATCTGTACCAACTGGTAGCTTCAAGTCACAGACCTTGGCCTCTGTGGAATCATTTCTGATGGGTCTTGAAAAAAATGTTTACTTCGTAGGAATGGAGCTACAGTACACCAAAATAAATAAATAAATAAAATAAAAAAAGACTGCTTCATGCAAACAGGTTGAAAAATCCTTCTAGATGAGTTCTAAACGATGGATCCTCTGTCATTCCTTGAGATTTATTCAGCTGAATTTTGATATTTTGATGTATCTTCTTTGCACTTTGATATATTTTTCTCCCTGTCAGCAAGTCACATCTGAAGCAGTAGCAGAATCTCTGCAATTAACTAGCATTTTGAAGAGTCACAGCTCCCGTTTCCCCTTCCCTCTCCCCCTCCAGTCTTCATCTAGTGTTATTCTTGCAAAGTCAGTGGTAGCTGGAGAACTAATCCCTTTAACCTCACTGTAGGATTTCTGAAATTAACTTTCTAGGAAGGAAACTTACTTTTTATCTGCACATTGAGCCTTCAGAATTACTCACTCCCCTTGAGCTATGCCGCTTTGATATCCCCATGATGGATGCTGTAAAAAAACTTAAGACAGGTATTCACATTAACAACATTAATCAAAAATTGTATTAGGATGTAGGTATGGTCATATGGGACGAGACTAATGCTCCAGCTAGTCAAGACCCACCTTCAGCTGCTAAGAAGGAACTGTTCAATTGATTATCTGTGTAATTTTTCTTCTCTTCAACTTGATAACAAAATGAAGGGTTGTCTAACACCATATGGAGCTTTAAGGTCTCTTCTGAGAGGTGGACAGCTCAAAAGAAGTGTCCTACAGCTCAGAAGAGGTGTCCTCTGTTTAGTCGTAGGTGTTTTTCCTCACAGCTATGTTATTTTGTCCCTTATGTGGAAATTATTAAGTTACCCAAGAAAGCTTGTTTGGATTAATTTAGAAATGGTGTATATTTTTTATAAGGGCCCTTCTTTCGGCTCATTTCATGGCTTGGTTTACCAAGCTTTAAGGAGGTTGGATGGCTTTGTTGAGGTCACACAAAGCTGTCTTAATGTGTCAGACTTGAAGAGATCTCTGACCCCAATAGGTGTAGGGGCATTATGGAAGCTTCAGCCTGTGAATGGTAGCAGAGGAATGTGAGGTGGCTTGTAAATAAATTACATCATTTGGATGCTATGAAAGCTGGCTGGAAACGTTTTGTATTCCTTTCCTGGAGGCTCCTGGATGTGCAGAATAGCTGTTAAGGGTCTTTGTTGTTGTTGTTGTTGCTGTTGTTGCTGCAGGGCCCTAAGTTTGCTGATAACATATGTTAAGTGTGACTTACAAGAAGATGCACCAAAGGGACTCGGCAGCATGAAACTGTAATTAAGCCTCCACAGAATTTGGGCTTTTGGGGCATGCAAGTTAACACAGGGAAAACTTGGTGTGACTTTAATTGAAAAATACCTACGGTGAACAAAGCAGAGCTTGTAATTAGCTCCCCAGAAACCTCTGCATTGTGGAACTTGTTACATTTATTTATATATTTTGAAATCAAGGGTTTAACCAGGCAAGATTGGCCTCTCAGCCAGTTACAGTATTCATCATTCCTGGAGGAGAAGGCCTTGCCCTTGAACCTCTGCCATAGCTAAATGCTATCCCTCTCTTACCTGAGAACAAAATAGGAACTGGACCATCAAATCCAGCCCTCTGATATCACAAGCACCCACACCGTGTGATAACATCAGTGCCAAATGAACTTCTGGTAATGTTCTTGTATTAATTCCTCAGTATGGCATGGGAGGAGAAAGCACTTGGGTTGCAGAGGGCCTGCTGGGGCAGGACAGATGCCCACCATGTCCCAGATGCATTCCGACTGCCCCCTCCAGCCTACCTGCCTCACCAGGTAGTGAGGAGGGCATCTGGAGCAGAGTTCTGGAGCATGGTATGGTAACTTCTCAGCCAAAGCTCAAGGAGGAGAAAGGTTTGAGCTGCTGAGTCACTCCAACTGCTGCGATTTGTGAGCGAGGGAGGTGTGGGGAAAGAGCTTGTTTTTGTCATTAGATATGCGATCCATCTCTTATTGAATTTTGCCCTTAATAATCTATGAGCAATTCATTTTTTTTTCTCCACTTCAGTATGTGGCATAGCAATGGGGAACCATTGCAGACCCGATGTTAATACACAGATAATCAGCAACCTAGTTAATCTCAGCGTTCAGATTGCTCTGAGCCTGCCTTGCTGCCTGGCAGAGATAAATTAGGGAATTAGAGTGATATAAAACAATATTTTAAAACTATTAAAAAGCACTGCACTTCAGAAGTTATTCTACCAATTACAGTGCTGATAGGATATGGAAGTCTGTTCTCTGCTCTTTGTATAGGATATGCATACGGATGTGTATAAGTAATTGACAGTGATGGAGGTTTTTCTATTATTAAAGTTACTGTTTATCAATGAAAGTGATGAATGTCTGCTTTGTCCCCAGACAGTGTGAGGTCATTAAGTACAGAGCACATAGCTCCTTCCTCTGTATCTCTGGAGAACCAGAAATCTCCAGGTCTCTTTGAAAATGGATGCAGCAGTTCAGGAGGATGTGGCTTCCAGGGGTGCTGGGCACCTGGATCTGCAGGAGGGGTTGCATTGGATCGTATATCTTTGCAGACCTGCTGTTGGTATCTGTACAGACTTCCCTGCAGTGTCTTCTGTGAAATGCCTCTGTCTTTGTGGACCCCAGATCTTGTGGATACGGTGGCAGAATGAAATGCTGAGGCTTGTAGAGAAGCTTGAGGGAGGCTGAGTTGCACTGCTCAAGGAAGACCAGCGCTGCATGGCCAGTTCGATCTCTTTCCAAGTCGCTGCACAAGACTGTGAAATGATTAAAGAGAAGGCTTTGTGACCTTTGTAATCATCCGATTATATATGGATGATATATGTATCAGTAAAGAAGATCTCCAAATGCTATTTTGTTTGTTTTTTGTTTGTTTCCTAAAAGCAACCATGCAAAATGTTAGTATTTAGACATTCAGAAAAGTTCCTCATTGGTAGCAATTTGGCATTCAAGCCAGCACAAAGCCTATGTATCCTCCAAGTCCCACGCACACACTTAGCATTTAATTCCAAACACATTTAGGCTTCAAACTGGCTTTTGCATGACATGAGTTGCTTGAGAAGCATATGAGTATTCAAGCATGTAACTGCATATCAATATTAAATCATTTTCTTATCAGGGTGGTGCTTGTACAACAGCTGCTGTATCTCAGCACATTGCATTCTTTGGCTTCCTGTTTTTCAAAGCATTTTCTGTGGAAAGGTTTTGTTCCAGTGGAGATGGTGAAAGACTCTGTGGTCTAATCTCACTGGATGAGTGGATTTGTGTCTTCCTTACCTAAAAAGCAAGGAGTACCTACTCATGAAAGATCTTTGATGAACTTTTGGATGATGCTGGGATGAATTAGCTTTTGCCTCTTGTAGCATGCATCTCGTTATGCAGTTGTGAACAGAATTGCTCATCTGAAAGAGCTGCTGGCTTTGAAAGATCAAGCTCTTCTGATCAGGAGCTGGGAACACTGGCAGAGTCACTTCTGCAGCAGTACCATCTTGCCTTCTCCTCCCCATGGCTGTTTGGACAGAAAGAAAAGTCGGCCCCAGTCCCAAGCCTGTGCTTAGACTTGTGTTTAATTCTGTCCTGCCACAGTAGGACAGTAGTCCAGCAGTACCTGGTTGTGACATTGAGGTACCTTGTTTAGTTCTCAAAGACCCAGATCCTTTGATGAACCTCAGGACATTGCAATGGAATGAAGAGCCTATGCAGAGCCGGTTAAAATGGGAGAAGTGGCTTGGGACCTACAGGAGGTTGTTCTTTGATCCGTATCCGTTATAAACCGTTATAAACCCAGAGTTGCGTTTTCAAGCCTTTTTTTTTATATATATATATACAGCAGCGCTGAATAACAAAGCATTTAATGATACCTAAGCATAAACTCATGACCTCTGAGAGTTTTTCAAAGCAGTGCTTTGCTATGTTGCAGTTTTGGGAGACAGCCCAAAAATCTCCCTGAGGAGAGACCAGAATAGCATCCTTAGAAATGTGTGCGAGTTGCAAAGGATTATAAGGATTAAAGAATGCTCATAGCACTCCTTAAGTAGAGCCTGACTTGCAAACCTGAACCAAAACCCAGTTTTTAAAGTGAGTAATTTTGAAAGCTTAATGTTGCATCCTTTCAATGCTGTTGTTAATTAACTGATAATCTTCTATAGGGCTTTATGCTTGGGAAAATCTGTCCAGGAGAGCCCAGATCACCGTCCTTACTAGTTACAACAGCAATCCTCTGTTCGATGTCCTTTGGCTTTGGGTCAGGCCCTAAATGCATATAATATCAAATTATATGGCAACTTTGCATTTTCCATTGAACACAGCAACAACAAAGCGTTCTCCCACTGTGCATTATTGGGAAAAGTGGACTCCACAGAAAAGTGAGTAAGAAAAGCCTCCCAACAGCATTTGTTCAATTGTTGGCTGCTGCTCCTTTCATTAGAGGAAATATTTATTAGAGGAAATATTTCCATAACAATTAGAAGAATTGTTATGCTCTCTGGTCACTTGCTGGCAATGTTCATAAACCAGTGACAAAGCTGTGTCAGAAGATGCCAGCTCTGATTTATCCACCCTTGGGGGCAGATACAAGCCAGGGAGGAGCTTTGAAACCTGTTAGGGCAAACCGTGGCTGCAGCGACAGGCTGCTCAGGTAGGGAAGGCCACAATTCCTTGTCTGAAAGTGGTGTTAATAAGGTGTGTTGATAAAGTGGTGTTCCTGAAGGCTGGTCAGTTATTTTAGAGTTTTCTAAAGGGTAAGGCCACCGGCCTGTTTAGGCTCTGCTTGGGAAGTCTTTCATGGTGCGTAAGAGAGATGACTCAATGATTGAGAAGGATTACTGATTGCTGTCTCTGGATCCAGACAGACCCTGTGACTCCCTGGTTCACAGGCCAAAATGAAGCAGATTTATCACCAAACATCACCCCAAGAAACAGCAGGAACTGCTGATTGCTCTACCTTGGCATGAGTGGAAGCTGCCTTGATCAGACTGCAGCAACAAATACTGGGACCTCCGTACAGCCACAGCGGACCATGCTGGACTATGATGCTTTTGACAAACAGGCAGCAATTTCGAAAGAGGGCTACCCAAACTTATCTGGATAATGATATTTTTCCATGCAGTCCGCACAAGTTTGTTTATTCAGGAAACTAAGAAGCATAACAGGACTTTTAAGTCTATAAATGAGACCATTTCACTCCTCTTCATCTTTACAGCGTGGATAGCTCTGTCTTGTTTGATATAAACACTAGAAGAACTGTTTCCTCAGAAAACAAGCCCTCATGGTTCAGGAAATTACCATTTAAATTTATTTTATTTTATTAAGCTTCTACTGTTTGGCTACCCACAGTGCAGGAGCACTGGAACGTATACAAAGCAGCAAGCCTGCTGAAGTCTAAATCAGACTTTAATAAGGGAATGTCATGTTTCATTTAAAAGCTTCTCCTTACCTTCCTTTTTCGTGCCGTCAAGTGAAAATAAAACTAGGGTTATAATTACATAGCTGCCTCCGCTCCACATTATCTGCGAGATCTCTCACATTTCTTTCCACACCTTTTCCTCTCCTCCTTAGCTTTGCCGCTTGCTTAACAGGCTGTCAGGATCCCGGCGCTCCCTCGAATAAGCAGATGACTAGCTGCGGTCCTTGTTCATTATGAGGTGACAAGCTAAAGGAGTAAATGCCTACAACATGGAAAGTTTCATGCCGCAGGGTGTCAGCCCGACGTGGTTGGGTGGAAAATGAGGTGGCCTGAGCTTCCCCACTCTCTCTGGAGCGTGAAATTGGACAGAGACCGACTCTGACAGATGCTCACCCTCCTTGGGATCTTATTGCTGCTTTTCAGATCCACCCTGCCACATTACTGCATTATGTTCGTGCAAAATGCTGTCATGCCTTGCTTCTCCTTTGAGTGCTTGATAAATGTTTTGGCCCAAATCCTTCTTTTTATTCTCTCTTAGCTTTTCCTTTTATTTTCCTTCCTGTACCTTATACCCTTTCTTCCTGCTTTTTCATGTTCTGCTTCTTCACACTTTTTCCCCTCCCTTTCTCTCCTGGACTTCTCTTTTTCCTTCAAACATGAACAAGCCTGCTGATCCCCAAAGATCAGCAGCTATACATTTCTTGGCCTGCCCTGAGTTCCTGCCTCCCAGTTCTGGTACATTCCCTGCCTTGTGGTACTCCCACAGGGCTCCCAGGACTCCAGAGAGGTTCCATGCACCCATTGGGATGGCTCTCAGGTATTTGGGACCCCAGCCTGTATTTTTTCCAGGCAGGAATTTTCTGCCTCTGTGTTGACTAAATGGTGGAGGGGCTGGAAGACATCCCTGACCTCAGGCTAAACAACGTTGAATGACTGCATCTCTGATACTTAAGACATCTAGAGTAAGTTTATTGTGGAGAAAGCTACTTGGATCTGGCAAAAACAGAGCCGGGAGGTGCGTTTACCTTAGGAGTAGGGGTAAGCAATGGCCAAGAGCTTCAGCTCAGTCCCTATCCCTCTTTTATTTAGTAGGTTGCCATTGTGTTTGATATTTGTGTGACAGTACAATCATTAACAGAAGAAAGCACTGATCCTGAGGTCAGTCATGGTATATATAGGTAATAATAAGATTTGTGAAATTACGAAGAAACTCCAGTGGCATTTAATTTAGTTTAATACTGCAGGTGATCGTGTTGTACAACAGCCTTACTCAAAGAGTAGATACTTTCTTTTGCAATGGATGATTGTCTCCTTAAATTATGAAAGTATGCTGCTGAATGCTATATTCATTACGTGATTTTGCCTTTTGAACATTAATCTGTGGTTATACAGATTCTCTCATCCCAGAGACATCAATGCTGCCTCCAAGAGTGGCTGGCCCACCTTCTTCTCTACCTGAGGTGGTTTGTTCTTGCCAACTCCCTTGAGCAGCATCAGCTTTCATACACTTGCATTGCCATACAGGTTAGGTAAGTGATGCAGCTGAAAGATAAGTTTGTGGAAAAAAAAAATAAAAATATTAACCTGACTTGATGAGCTGAGCCCCACCATGCAGCTATACGAGCACTGGAGCTAGAACTGTGGCACTGTAGGGAAGAAGAGCCAGGGATGTGCAGGAAGACCTCTTCTGAGCAGCCTAGATTTGTAGCAAGGCTGAAGTGACACTGTTACTGCAACCTTAAAACTGCCACTTTTGCTAGCCCTCACAAGAGACAAGAATGAACTAACTGCACTTTCACTGTGCTTTATCTGATGAAGCCTCTTTCAAGGTCTTCATAAAAGTAGGTGGCATTGTTCTGAGGACAAGAGAAATGCCGTTTAATGGGAAAAATAGTGGCTGAACACTTGATAGTTAAAGTGCCAGCCATTGGCATGGACAGGCTCACACTGAATGCTAATTTAGCCTCGGCAGCAGACAGGAGCACAGAGGTTATGTGACACAACTGGTTGCTCTCTGATTCTGGAGCTCTCTGATAATACAGGTCTCTTCATCTGGAATAGCTGCTTGAATGCATCACTGTGACAAGAAGCCATATTCTGTTTAAATTGCTTTAAGCTAGTACATGTAGCAATTTACCATGCTCTGGCTTGTAATAAACATTTATCAGAAATAATTCATGGTAATTTTTGATCAGGTACATGCTAACATGCAGTAGCAGCACTCAGTGGAGATTTCAGGAGCTTTGCTGCTAAAGCCTCTCAGATGATCTGAATTCATTTGTAGGCTCACTGATCAAAAGGAAACCACTATTGGCATCTAAATATTAACGATTCAGTTTGTAAATGATCATACTCCTTTGTAAAGCCCAATAGATGGGAATAATTTTAAAGGATTTAAACTTTTTTTTTTTTTTTTTTTTTTTTACTTCTTGTCTTGCTTATTCGTATTATCTGTGGCAAGATGCTGTAGCAAAGCACAGGATTAATCTGACCAATTTATCATTTACTGCCATGATGTTAATGTATTGTACACGGAAGTCTGTGGATGTGCCAAGCAACATATTATTTACTGAATATAAAACCCATTATTTGTTTTCTAGCGTCTACAGACAATGGGCTGATAGGAAACGCAACCTGTCAAAGCTCACTGCTTTTGCTACGTGAAGTATTCAGCACTAATGCAACTCTGTAGTAGTAGACCCTAATAACAACCTATGAAATGGAATGGTTACAGTAAGGATTGACATCTATTACGATTCCATTTAATTAAAGAAAAAAAACACATTTTGGAAGTGCTGTACGTAAAGGATGAATGGACCCAAAGTTCGGCCCAGAATTTACTTGCCAAACCTGAGTTTTCTGGAATTAGCACAAAGTGCAAAATATGTTTGATCCTGCCTCAGAACAAGGGCTGGATTGTGTCTTTTGTCCCTTCCAGCTCAATGTTTTATGACTCTGTGGAGTCAGTGACAAAATATCATGGAGGAGATGAGACTTCCACCTTGCAGATCAAAAAAGGCAGAGAGATAAAGTGATACCAGGAAACCATATCAGCAGAAAAGCAACAAATATAGGCAAAAGCAGTTTCTGTTTTATTGTCCTTTATCTCCTGCTGGGAAATTTTCCTGCTCTATAATTCCAAGCTGTTCTCTGCTTCACGTATACTATATAGATTTGCTGATTTATAGTTGTGGCACTTTTATTACCTTTAATATTGCCTGTGTGTGTAGCGCACACAGGCGTCACTTTTCAAACACAATTGCGGAATTGGAATAATGCAGTGCAGAAGTACTTGTTTCTTCTTATTCTCTTCTTTAAAGAAATAAGGCCACTGTGTGTTGCTTCCCCTGTTTTGAGTTAGCCTTTCTCTCGTATTAGTTGTGTTCTACACAAAGAGTTCTGATTTGTTTTCCAGGTCATTTCCAAGTTTTGTTCTTCTTAATTGCCAAGCACCCCGTGTTAGTTGGTTTCTCATGGACAAACAAACGGGATGTCAAAACACATTTGCTTGGTGGTGCCAAGCACAAAACTCATCATCTCTGAATTTAAATGTAATGTGCTTTGCAGAAACAAAATACTGTTACCAATACAGTTGAGACATGCAAATAAAGAAAATCAGCTTGTAAACATGCAATTAAAAGGACTTGACACATTTTCCTTTGTTCCCTCCCCCCCTTTTTTTTTCTGTTTTGTGCTTAATGTCTGTGCCCATAACACGATCATCTCATATCATCTTCTCCTTCATCACACACTTGAATAATAAATACAAGTTGCGTTAGCATAAACCCTACGTGCTAACTTTGTTTGTAAAACAGCAGTGTTTCTAATTCAAAGTCAATATGTTGATAGACTTTGGAGTGTTAAAATACTGCTGTGTCTTTTCAAAGTGTATTTTTTTTTCTGGGTGCTTTGTGTTAGTATTACAGCCTTGTGCCTGTGGCTGAGATATGCGTTTTTGCACCTGCTGTGGAGTTGCTAGTGCTGGTGCTAACTCTGCTGTCTCCTGTTTCTGGTGAAATCGATGGTCTCGGGTCCTCTTTGATCTACGTTAATTATAGAGGGGCATGAAAGCAATGTTAATTGCTTTGCTTCTGACTCTGGTTCTTGTATTCAGAAATGCATTTCCCCTCCCATATTGACTCTGTGGATGCTAACACGCGGGTTTTATCCACCAACGGGCCATGCCTTTGCCAGTTCTCTGTGACCAGACTTTGAGCAGCAAGTCGTTCTGTTCAGATGTGTGCTGACCGGTGCAAGAGTAGGCTCCTTGCCTCGGAATTGCTTCCTGTTGGGTGTGAAACCTGAGCAAATAATTCTCTTTCCAAATAGAAAGCTTATATTGTTTTCTGGATGTTTATCCCCCACTGTGTAGGTATTAATCTCTCTATTATAGGCAATATTAATAATTGACAGAGGGCAGGAAATACAAACAGCTTTAATCTGAGCTTCATACATTTATTTAACAACAATGTATTCATTTTTAATGGCATTATAGATTTTTAAGTAGGGAAAAAAGTGCATTCAGTCACTGGGGTGTGATTGAGGTCTTACATTCCTACATGGGAGAAAAAGTTCAGACCTGACCTTGAGGCATTTAAACATAATCTTAAATAGTCATGATAGTATTGAAACCTACTAATTCTTGTAGAAGTATCTTCAAAGGCAACCGTGATAGGGTGCGATCACTGGAATGTATTTATATAGACCTGTGAATTGCTACCTAAACCCATAACACGCACGATAGCACCTCAGATGACCCTTATTAAATTGCCCATTATTTGAGGGGCAGGTCATAGAATCTACCGCTGTTTAATATATTTAATGCCTTTTGGAGGACGGTACAAACAAAAGCCTCCAAGCTAACACCCAAGGCCAAACACCATGCCAGATACTGCCCTATTGTAGTCTACCCTGCTATTCAGATATACCAGAGATAGTCAATCTTGTATCTTTAAGTGCCCAAAATACCTTTGAAAATATAGCCCATAGAAATTTTTCTCTATCAGGCTATTGAGCATCCCCTTCCTGTGTGATGTGCTCTCTGACTAATCTATTTGCTGCCTACTCTAGGCAAGGAGGGATTAAGGTGTTGGTGTTGGTACTTCATGATATTTCAGGAAACATTGCTGAGATCATTCTAAAGGAGAACACGAAGCATTTTTGAAATCCCAGGAATTTCTGAGGACAGGAAAACATGTTTCCAGTTCAGCTTCATCCAGAACAGCCAAAAGGCTGGGTAGGGAGAGGAATTTTAGGTGCTGTGAGGGATATAACTGATGATAAGTGGTAACATGCATACATTGATTTTTTTTTTTTCCTTCTTTGATTACCTTTGGCCAAGAGAGAGATAACAAAAACATCTACTGCATACTTTGGCATGGGAATATTTCTATACATGTGGGCAGAAGCAGAAGTTGCCTGCAGCTGACTATGGGTGGTAGCTTGTGTTTATTTTGTGATGGTTGTCTTAGACAAAGTCCTTTGGGGATCAGGGGTTTTCCCAGCTGAAGGTAGACTGTCAAGGGAGTTATTCCACACTGGTATGTGATAGAGATGCTGCCACCTTGGCTTCCCAAGGTCTGGTTCAGCCAAGCTTTACTCCTATGAGTAAGCCTTCCTCAGGCTAGTTTTCTCTCATCTGATTTCAGTGGGTAGGAAGCACTTTGATGTAAAGGAGATCAGGCTGATGGGAGGTCTTGCGCCTTCCCTCTGATTTCGTCAAATGCAGGATAGCAGCATGCCTTCAGTATCTGTAAAGCTGCTCTATTGCCAGGTTGTGTTTGGGTTAAGCGTATCTTCTTTCTCAGCATATTATCTGAAAGACCTGCAAGAAGGTTTAGCTTTAGCACGTTACTTCAGTAATGTGGCTATAACGGCTTCCAGACCACAGCAGGCTGCTCAGCTCATAACACCAGTAGTGGAGGTCAGGGGTATGCCTACCTGTCTGTTAGATGTGCACTGAACATCTCTCTCTGTAGCAAGTTTGGACAAGATTGTGTCTAACATCATTGCCTTGGAAGATGTGTGCCCCTGCAGTGACAAAATACTCTTACCTCTGCTACTTGAGAGTTTCTGCAGAGAATGTCCCACAGCCCAAAACCAGAAATCCTATGCCCCAAAACTCCACTCCTTTCCACAACTGCTGCTACTTCAGCAAGATCATCAGTATAATTTACAAACCAGGATAAAGAACAACCTGAGGCACCTTCTGAATTAGTGGATAACTGGCTAACAATAGAGAACTATCTCTAAAGCCCTGTTACTGTTCCTGAGAAGAATCATTTTGTCCAGTGCCAGTTTTGCTTAAAGAGAGATATCAAAGGAAGGAGTAAAAGAAAGAAGAGCTATTATAGGCATGAACACCTTCATTTCCCTTTATCCAGAACACTGAAACCTGTAGGTCTTGTGCACATATCTGACAGCAGAACTGGGTCTCATTGTTTGCAGCTCCTCTGCCTTTTTTTTTTTTCTTTTTTCTTTTTTTTTTTCATTTTCTGCTCCTCCAGTCATTTCAAGCTTTTGAATAGATGTGGTGACACAATGGCTTTCCCTGCCACTGCCATGCTCCCTCTGATAATTCGGTCTCCCGAACTCCATCTGCACCCCCAGCCCAAAGTTTAAATAGGGAGCCCTTTCATCTGTGTTTGGTGGGACTTTACTGCTTTGGAGTCATGTTAAAGCTGATATATAGCTCAATCTACACTGCCCACAAAAGGTAATTGTTCAATTTTATTTTTATAGTGCTTCAATTTAGAGCAGGTAGTTAGATTTTGTATAGGCTTATGCATTTCAGATGGCAAAGCCCTATCATTTTAGCGCAAAGGTTTCATGTAGCCACCTGCAGACTGTATTTTATAAAGCCTCACAATTTCTTGTTCTGGGTTCTGGGATAACTTTGTTACACCTGTGGTTTAATATCATGTAGGATTAATGATACCCTATAGGCGACTCTTCAGCTTTTGTCTTTGCCTCTGAAAGAAATGCTATAGAGGTGTCCAACCACATTTAGGGGGGAAACACTCTCCATGTTATTACTTTGCCATTTTTCCACAATAGACTGGCCATTGCGATGTTGTGATTGTCCTGCAGCTGCAGGCATTGCATGTGAGTTTGTCCTTGCATCAAGCTATTTCATCTGTTAAAACTGCATTCCTGGGGTCCCAGGCCTATTATGAGCTTTGGAGACTAGCCCAGGCTATGAATGCTATTATTAATTTAATTATTTCCCCCTGATCAGAGAAACCTTAACGGACACTAAAAGAAAAAAAGAAGAGGCTGGTAGCAAATGTCTTGGATGGCAATAACCTAGATTAGAAGGCAACCAAAAAGAAGGCAAAGCAATTTGGCTTTCAAAGGAGACCTTACAATGGTACCTCATTTAATGGTACTTTATTAAATCAGATATACTAGTTGGAATTGAGTTTTGAGCCTGTGTTTGTTGGCAGTTTCCCCATGCCAAAGTCTTCTGTCTTTTTCTAATGTCTCACTTAGAGGTTACAGGGGAGCAGACAACTGTTTGTTCTGATGCTGTCAGTAAAGTGAATCTAATATCCTCTCACCAGTAATGGTCAATGTTTCTGAAAAAGAAGTTCTGAGTGCTCCGGAGAAGTTCAGAATGCTAATGGCAAAATCTTTTTCAAAATTGTATCAGCAGAGAGCACACATTCGACAAAAATATTTTTCCTTCTCAAATCTCAGTTGCTGTTGAAAGGTTAAGCATGAATAATTTTGTCACTTCTAACTGTTGCTCTTGCTTCTGTATCATTAATAAATACATTAACCAACAGTTCTGGTGTGGCATTTGTGGGCATCCTGCTGTTAATCTTTTGCCACAGTAAAACTAAGCTGACTATTTTTGTTCTTTGATCTGAGTCTCTTAGCCACTTTCCAATGCATGACAAAATGTTACCTCCCATCCTCTGACTACTCGTTTTTCATAACAGTCTCTAGTGAGGGACTTGGTCAAAAGCTTTAGCAAGTTAAAATAAATGGTCTCTGGTGGTTGCTAAGGGGCAGGGCATTTCGGCTCTCCAAGTGAAATGTGTGAACTGCAAAAGTATTTGAAGGCCAAGCTGTCTTACCAGCAAGGTACAACCACAGGAGTCGGATTCATCGCAGCTGCCTGTAGCTGTCTACCTGCCAGTTGCCTAATCCAAGTTAGTTATCTAGTCTATGCCTTTAGTCACTGTAGAGGAAAAGAAGAACCTCCAAAGGGCAGTTCATTTCATCCTTAAAAAGTGTGTTTAAAGGTTTCATTTACCGTAATTCTTGTTTCAGTGGCAAAGCTGGTTTAAGTAGCTGCCACTCCCAGATTTGCAATTCATGTCTCTTTGCATATGCTGGTACAGCTGTTGCAGGGACCATGTTAGAAGAAGGAAACTGAATAGATGCAGTTTTTTTAAAATCTCACAAGAGACTCTTCTGGAAATTAAGGATATGGTTTCACAGGCAAATGAGTTGATTTAATAGCTAATTAGCACTGAAAGGTGAAGGTCTCAGTCATCTTCCCTCCTCCTGTCTGACAGCAGTGGTCTACTACTCCCTACCCTGCCCAGCCCTGTGTTTCTTTCCTCTCTCTGTCAGCACGATGCTCCTGTACTTGCGTGATGAACTTGTCAGGGAAGAGCAGAAAATGAATGATACCAATAATAACTTTTTTTAGCCACATCATGTCCTTGATTTTGTTGTTATACCTACCAGAATGGTATCACTGGTGGTGAGAGAACAGACTGAGAAGGAGGTTGGGCCAAACCACTCGGTAGTAGTGCATGGTTCCTCAGATGCAAAATGACTCATGAAACCCACTACATAGTCACTGGGCGAGAGGTAAAGTTTATACAATCACTGAATCATAGATCATAGATTCTGTGTTGTGCTTTATGTTGTGCTTTAGAGCAGGTTGTCCAGGACCATGCCCAGATATTCAAAACCTGAATGGGCATGGTCCTGGGCAACCTGCTCTAGGTACTCTAGGTGGTCCTGCTTGAACAGAGAGGTTGGACTAAGGGAAAAAATAGCAAATTTTAGTTTGGAAAAAAAAAAAAAAAAAACAGTTAGGAAAAATTTCTTCTCAGAAAGAGCAGTCAGGCATTGGAACAGGTTGCCTATGGAAGTGGTGGAGTCACCGTCCCTGGGGGTGTTCAAGGAAAGGTTGGACCTGATGCTTTAGGGACATGGTTTAGTGGGTGACATTGGTGGCAGGTGGATGCTTGGACCAGATGATCTTGGAAGTCTTTTCCATCCTTAATGGTTCTATGATTTTATGAAAAATTCTCAAGATGTGCTTTCCAACCTCAACAACTCTGTGGTTCCGTGATTAGGAGCTGTCCCCCACAAAGGCTTTTATATGTCAGCCAGATCAGCGGTAGGATTTACAGCCTGGCTGTAATAGCATAACTGAGAAGGTGGCAGACCGCATCACAACAGTGTGAACACTTTACTGAAGGTGTTAGGGAATGGAAATTTTCTAAACAATTCTTGCTGCTGCAGTCAGCATCTTTTTGAGCAACCTTTATATAGCTGGGAGGAATTTTGTTCACTCCAGGTACCTATTTCACATCACTGTTTGTAGGTGGAGTCTTGATGCTGCTCAGACTAAATGGCTAACTCAGATGGCTGAGATTTGGCAAGATGAAGCTGCTCTTACAGCTGTCACTGTAAGCTGCTGAATATCAGCGCTCCTCAAGGCCCAGAATGCAACTGTTGTGAAGGGTTGGATATTGCCGCCTCAGAAGGCTCAGGGAAAGTCTTTCACGATATGTTAAAATCAATTCACTCCTGGGCCTGTTTTTTTGATGTTAATGCTGTGCTTGGAAACCTCAGCTGATCACTGCACTTTTCTGACTTCCTGTCTCTAACTGATTTAAGTGGGGACTCCACTAGGACATCACAAACGATGTGGTAATTTGGTATTCTTGGAGCCTCTTCACTTATTTAAAAAGAAAGAAGTCTATGGGTGAGTCATCCATTATTTATTGATAGCACTTAAGGCACTGAAGTAGATGCTGTTGCAAACGGATATACCATGTGACTGAGAAATTACAGCCTGTGGATGACACTTTCCAAAGATTCTTCCAAAAGGTCTTTCAAAAGGAAAACTTTCTAAGCTTTGGCAATTTTGAAAGGGTTGCTCTGGAAGATCTTGCTAAGTTGCATGAATGGCTACTTTCAGATGGCACCAAAAAGCCACATGAGCCTCTGCATCCTCAGCTGCTCAGATGCTGTACATACCATGAGAGAACTGCACCCAGAACCTAGCCTTTCCACGCCACCTTCAAGACTTGCTGATCTTAAGGGTGCTTCTCCAAAGCAGGACCTCCTTAGAGGGGCTGTGAACGCACCAAGTCACAGCAAAGAAGGGATCTAAGAGGAGGGACCCTTCTCTGTCTGTAGAGGTCATACCCACACTTTCTTTTGCTTTTTTTTTGCCAAATATAAGGCATATTAGATTTTGACCCATGTGTTTTTGTCTGATAATATAAACCTACTCCGAGGCTTCCTTTCTTATGACCAGTATATCTAAAATCAGATATTAATAATATCTAATATTGTGTATTTAATATACATGAGTTAAACTGATCAGGAGTCAAACTGATAACTGCTGGCCCCAGAAGCAATGTAAGTTAGAAAAATATAGGGCTAAAATATTAGACTGGGACCCATCACCTTATCTTGGAAAGCTTACAGCCTAATGTTGATGTCTGAAATAATTATCTAGACACTCTTCATACTCAAAGGGAGGAAATGGGCACTTCTGGGCTGTGATTCATCTGGCCAATTTTAAGTGTCTTGCTTTGTCTCAGAAACTTCTGTTTCTCTCAGCGGACTATGAAGGAAGACTAGGTGAGCAGATCAGATGAAGAAATCCAAATGGAAGTAAGATGAGGCCGCTCGCAGTGTGTACCAACCACAGACACGTATTTGTGCGTATTCTCCCTGTGTGTGGGTGGAAATCAGCCTCTTCTGTAGATATCAGACTGCTGCAACCCAACAAGTGTATTAAAAACTTGAATTCAGCTGGCTTTCAGGAAATGAGAAAATCAGTGTGTGGCTGGAGGAAGAACATAAAGAAGGAGGCTTTACTGGTTTAAAAGCACCAAGACAAATATCAAACTGCTGGCCTGTTCCTTAGACTCCTGGAAAATAAGTCCAGTCTGTTGTTCCTATGAGCATTTCACTAAAAAATGCAACCCCCTTGCCAGGTGAGATATTTGCTTTTAAGTTTTTGCAGGATGTGGAGACATTCAAACTCATATTCTTCTCTGCTATTTGTACATGTTGCAACACTTTCCACTTTTTCTAAGTGTCTACCCATGTGCAGAAAGGTTACTAGGTGCAGCCTTGAGACAACTGAAGATTCTCCATCTGTACTTGAAAACTGCAAAACTGCCGTGTCTCTGTACATAATTAGTTCGAGCACAGTGCCAGACTAAGAGCAGTGCATAGCTTCCAGATTATATCTGGAGAGATGGAGACATAACTTAGGCATCTACTGTGCTGGGCTGGGAAATATGCTTGTGACACCAAACACTTTTTTTTTTTTTTTTTCTGTTGAATGTTGTGTAAAAAAAATCATTACTGTGATGAGGTCTACTTTCCTTGTAGATTGGCTCCCAGTGCTAAAGTCCTGTACTTAATCTTCAGAGATCTGAACTTCACTACAGGATTCTTCTCTCAATGTATTTATTTTCTGAAGAGTGTCTTTGTTGCTGTGCTGCTGTATCTGAGTGGAACAGAAAACTTGCAGTAAACAGGAAGTCAGAGGAGATAAACGTGGGGTCCCTTTTTAGGTTTTGTGGAGCTCTGAAGGACGAGTCATTCTGCACCAGTGCTGAAAATGTTACATAACGTGCTAATATCAAAAACTACCAACCCCCAAAAGTGTCTGATTTCCACTAGCAGGAGAAAAAAAGAACATATATATATATATATCCTTTACATATATATATGTAATATATAGCATATATATATATATCAATGCTAGTTTTCTTTGCTTTCACAAAGCCTGGGTATTTCTAGAAAAGACTTTCTGCATTCAACCACCCCCAACAATCAAAATAATATGTTTAACTCCTCTCCGTGTATTTTTATTGTTGATGCTGGAAGCCTAGAGGATCTCCTGACTTTTCCCATGGCAGACTGCAGAGGAGCTGGTGACCAAAAAAAGAAACTAAAACCAATTTTACACTACTTTGCAGGGTTCCTTGGACTTTTCCTAAGCTTTGCCTATATGAAACATTTTAAAATGATGAATCAGCAGATTCTGGGGGAAGGAGCAGTTGAGTGGAATTTTCCTATCCCCTCTTTTCTGTCCAGGTCACTGGCAACACTCCCATTTGTATAAATGGAATCAAGGTTTCGTGTCCATTCTTGACGGTAATACTGTGCCGATAGGTGTTTTGTCTGAAAATTTTCTATGGAAAATATTTTTGTGAAAAATCTAATTTTCTTCTGCCATCATTAGCCTGCATACAAAAACAACCCTTAAGCACTGTGAGCTGTAGCACAGCAGGTTAATAAAATCATTTGCATTTTATCAAAGACTGGTGAAATGTTCTCAAAAAAGTTCCAAGTCTGTCAGTATCTGCTGATGTAATTTCATTAGTTTACAATAAAATGATAGGTCCTGGACACCCTGCTTATGCGTATTTTCAGTGACCTGTTACAGAGTAGGAGAAGTGTATACTGTTAGGAAGGAAAGCAGGTAAACTCAAGGTGAAACGGTCAGCCTGCCTCAGCCTATTTGGTGTGAAGGGAATTGGGATTTCTGAGGAATAACTGGGGGGAAGCACAGCTTTTCATTGATAAATAGAAATACAGCCCAAGTGCCACAGTTCGGTGCTGAGGTGACAAATGCCTTTGGAAATCCAAAAGTCCAGAGCAACCACCCAAATGGCTTTGTGAGCCTCTGCTCCCACTGCTGCCACAGGAACAGATGTTGTGCATGCCTTTTTCTTCTGTTTAACAGTAAAGCCCTCCCTGTGAGTGGCAAAGCAGTGGTGGTATTGTCCAAAGAGTCTAGACGGGGGCAGTTCCCTGACAGGAGGGACAGGCTTTGCTTCAGGTGGCTTTGGCTCCCTGAAGGTCAAATACCAACTGTAAAATAACATGTTCTTGAATTTATATTTTAAATAGAGGAAATACATATGAAATAAATACTTTAAAGTAGCACTCTTAGCAGGACAAACTGTCTCTCTCTCTATCTTTCTCTCTCTCCCCCTCCCTCAGATGCATGTTTTTTCAGATGGACTAGTTCTGTCATCTGTTTCATAGGATTCCCTCTCAAAATGTTTGCGCCAACACCTCTGAGGAGCAGTGGAGTATGGGGAGGAAAGAGGGGGTGGACAAATTGTATGCTGCCAGTGCCCAAACTGTAAGCTGGTGTTTAAGATATGTTTCTCCCAGCCTGGGATAGTCACCTTCCAGAGGTGCCTGTCTCTATCCATTGACCATATAGCTGAAGAAACTCAGAAGAATGAAGTCATTTAGGTGCCAAAGCAGAGGTGCCTTAGAGCACTCTGGGCCTCTAGCTGACACTCTGGAGGGTAAGTCCTTTGTTGTAACTGCCAGGCCTGTGCAGATATCTTTTCTCTGCAAGGATGTCGAAAATAGCACTTGGTGTGTTTGCCTGGGCACCTGAATTGCTCTTAAAGTTCAGTTTGAGACAGTTTTGGTTAACTTCAGTTAACAATGTGTGTGATGGTCTCTTGCTTGTGTTACACACAAAGACCACATGTGGACGTCTTCTCCCAGCCTGTATGACCAAGTCTGGAGCTGTCTACAGGAAGGCTCATTTTGTGTCTTTCCTTGTGTGAGTGGTGGGGAGCAGAGTAAAAAAACAAGTATGAAACCAGTGCAGCCAGGGCTAACCCACTCCTGTTTGTGTTCTAGTGGCTGGGAAAAAAAAAAAAATAATAAAATAGCTCAAATCATCCTTGAAAGAAGGTGTTTTTTAAGAGGTTATACAATGAAATAAAGGAACGATTTCCAAGGGAGGCACAGACCCCAAAAGCCAGTGCAGAGGAGGACTCATGGTCTTGCATCTCCCTACTCTGTGCTACCGTTGTTCTGGATATCATCTGTGGCGTTGTGAGCATGTGCCTGTGCCTTCCAGCAGCATCCCCCAGCAGGAGCAATTATTCTACTTGTGCACCTGGGAAGCAATTGCTGCTGCCATGAGCTAGCAGTAAAGCATCTCGTGTTACTGGCCAGTAGGCTTGAGGGCTTCACCTGTTCCATCTCTGGCTGCCTACCAGCCCCGTAAAGGGAGTGGGTAGCTTTTATTCTGTGCCTACATTAGCCATAGGAAGGAAATAATGACTGGAGGAGTTTCTTATTCCCTTGCAAGAGTGTGTGGTCCAAGCTGCAGTCTCGCTCCACGTACATGAGTTTTATTTCATTTTTAAAATGTTATTTTTTAAAAAGAGCTTACTGAGAAATCTCCCTCTTGCTTTCCAGTGTATCCATGGAAGGTCCATGTGCTTAAAATCCTTGGGCATGCCATGGAAGATACAACCTGTTTTAATTATAATATGTTTTTTTTGCTGACCATTAAATAAAGATGGAAAAAATTCTCCCATTTTCTGTCTCTGGGGTTGGTTGGTTGAGCGTATTACTCATCTGGGGAGAGTGCATTGTGTTGCCAAGGCTGAGAGCACACACATTTATCATTAGTAACAGCACAGGGATGACTTGCTTTCCTGTAGCCTTGTCTCTTGTTCGTGAGATTAACTTGTTTTCAACATTGCAAATTCAGTGTTACGGAACAATTCCAAACTCAGTCATTTGAGAGCTAAATATGGTGTTCCCTTCTGTAGAAGTGCAGGGTTTTCCTTTCTTGAGTCTGCTTTTGAGATTTTACAGCTATTACTTAGAAGTGTAATAGTGTATCAGTCTTTAAATACAGGGGAAGGCAAAGCGTGCAGGTGGACACATGCGGTCATCCATTGGATCCATTCTGCTTGCCAGTGAAAATATTGCACCTGAAGAGTTCATGGACTCAAACATAATGGCACCTTTAATCCAAAATCCGACATTCCCTCAAACCCAAATCAAAACCATTTCATATTCAGACCTGGGGACTCTGCTCAGCCCCTGTGTGATTCTTGACCCTACTGCAAAGTCAAGTCTCCTCATTTGGGTGTGAAATACGGATTTAAATGCTTGATGTTGTTACCCTTCGTTTTCTAACAGTGATAGATTTGTTGACTTCAATGACAAGATGGAGAGGTAGGAAGAAGGACTGATGTAAACGAAGGTGGTCATTTATTCTGCCATGTCTAATATGATGTGACAGTCAAGACCTTGCTTTGTTTTGTGCTTGAAGAGATTCTGTGGAGATGTCTTGAAAGTGAGGCTTGGGCAGGTGCACGTGAAAAGGAGGGAGAAGAGCTTCACCACTGTCTTTCGGGACTCATGTCAGAACTTGCTAACTTCCAGCCAGAGTTCCCACCAGAAACCAAGCTCCAAAGCCATCAGCGGGTTTGATCTGTGGTCCCTTACCAGCCGTGCTGCTGTGAATCCACGGCAGCAGGAGGTCATTGCTAGGCTTAGATCTCCAAAGAGTCCCCTGGGGAGCATTCTGCCTTTCCTTTGCTGCAAAGAAAAGCGGCTTCCAGACGCCCATGCCCATCCACCACCAGTTCCTCGCTCCAGCTAATGAATTAATAACAGCACAGCAACTTATTAGTGCTCTCGGGGCACTTCCCAGCACCTCCTGGTTTCTCTGTGGAAGAGGGGAGAGCAGTCTCTTTCAGGCAGGGGAGATTTTATTCCCTGTCGCATGGAGCACGGTGCAGACTGCCTGTCACACAGGTGAGGAGACCTGTCTTCAAAGCGAGGAGGGAAGGCAGCGGCTGGCTCACGTCTGGGCTGCCTCCCGCCAGCCAGCCCGCTGGCAGGGGATGAATATTGCATTATTCCCCGGGAACAAAGGATCCGGATTCTTTGCGCTTATAGGGAAAAGGTTGGAGGCAGCTCCAGGGCACTGTGTGAAAGGAAATAAAAAAGCAATTGTAAATCATTACAACCCAATGAGGGGAGGGAAAAAAAAAAGGAGCCTATTGTGTTTTATTACTGCACTAAATCAATGTGCAGGAGGTGGGTGATTTATCAAGGTGGAATCCACATTGCTTACAATGCCCGAATTTGCGTTCATTAGAACGTCAGTTTTCTGATCAAATGATTTTGCTTTCATTAGCCTTCTTGTACATTCAGCTGCCACAAAAGAACTTGCTCCTGCTCTCAAGTAAAAAATCCCAACTGCAGAGAAGTGGAGTGGCAATGTAACTCTCCCTCTCAAGGTGAGCACAATTAGACGTAAAAACCCTAGCAAACCCCAGGGCCCCCCAATCTCTTTACACAGTCACAGCAATAACTAATAATGCTGAATGCTCTGACTGGCCTTTATCCCTGCTATTGAAAGCCAGCACTATGACATACGCTAGCATAAATAACTCATCGCAAACAGCAGAAAGAAAGTTGAACAACAGCAAAAAGAAAGTTGAACTAAGCTGTTTGACAAAAGCTTTGTTCAAAATTAGGTGATGGTCAATTCCAAGCATAGAAAGAACATTGTTATAAAATACTTAACCTCCATTGTCAATATTCCCCTTATATATGCTATCTATGCTGTTTTATTGCACTTTCTCTTTTCATTAATCCCTGATCCTCCATAATGCTGTGGGACAGCTTCAGGAGACACTCACACATTCATGAGGAAGATTGCCTTGGTGACTCCACGTAAATGAATTGAAGGGGAGAGAGGACAATGTGTGTGCAGAACGGAAATCTCTTTGCAGCTGAGTAGATCTTGGGGGCAGAGAGAGAAAAGATACCACGGAAGCTATCATGTTGTTACTTGGTTCTGAAAACATCTGAAACATAACATTGGCATAGGACAAATATAATATGTGATAAATGTGCCTGCATGTTAGATACGTATGGAGGGGATGTGAGCTTGGTGGTTGGTGTCTGGAGGAGAAACAGGTCACCTGTACCACAGAGGTAATGAGAGAACTGTAATAAAAATGGTAACATTTGCTAAAAGCTGCAGACTAGCCTTTGCATAAGGAAAGGCTAACTAGGTAGGACTATTCAGCCTGGAAAAGAGGTTACTGAAAAGGTTATGGCACGGGCTTATGAAATAGTGAGTATAAGGAACAGTGAACAGCGGACTCTCCCATCCATTTAAAAAACTAAAGGGCATTAAAGATTAGCAAGTAGCAAGGTGAAAACAAACAAAAGAAGTTATTTCTTCACACAGGTAGTAAGTAATGTTCATAGCAGTTGGTGGAAATGCTGAACTGCCTCTTATGAAACAGTAATTCATAGCAGAAAAATTCTACATGGGCTGTTGAGTTTAAGGAAATTGCCTTTGGCTGGCAAAGTCCTTGAGCTGCAAAGCCTGCAAGCCTGGAGGAGTATCTGGGGAAATGTCTGTACATGCTGGCTCTGTTCTTCTTCAGATGGCCAGATAGGGAACTAGGAGGATCTTTGATCTGACCCAGTAAAGCCCTGCTTGTGGTCTTAACATTCAGGAAGAGTTTCTGTCCCTCCGTGTCTATTCCAAAGGCTTGTCTGTGGGAGGGTCAGCTTGAAACATTTTTAAAGGTTTTCTTGTTCTTCCACATGCACATTTCTGCTTGCTGGTTTAACCATATGGGTGCAAACTCCCGTTACTACAGCCTGGGAGACTGGCATGCCGAATGGAACAAAATCCCTTGCTTGTTCTTTTAAAGTATGTTTGTAGTACTTTTTAAAACTTTTATTTTATTTTATTTTTATTTTTTATCACAAAAAACACAGCCATACACTAATGAGCTAAATGTACTGGGCTTAATTATCTGTTTCTGTACTAGGGAAAGACTTGGGAAGTGAAAGATAGCATAAGTTACCATGGGAAATTTTGGGGTCCAGTGTTTTCCAGAGTGTATTGCAAGGTCTGCCAGCTCCTGATACGAAGATAGCTACTTCAGAGCTGCTCTAATTTATGCTTATCTTTCTACAGGCTTTGGGAAGCAAGTAGCAGGAGAGTAGCACACTTCAATTAAGTCCTTGATGCACTCCTTATCCTGAGGACTGTAAGCGTGATAGCCTTTATTGTCTGCTCCTTGTGTCTGCTTCTAGAGGATATGCAGCAAAAGGGACAAAGGGATGAAGGGAGGGGAGTCCTCTGTAGGTAGCAGGAGGGTCATTTCTTCTGGTTTTAAATACCTTTGGGATTCTTCTTTCTTTCTTTCTTTCTTTTTTTTTTTTTTTCCCTATTGTTGAAAATGCAGCCTATTACTGGTGATCTAAGCTCACTTTAGTTTGTCAGAGTAGGATGCAATTTCTAACATAATAGAGAATCAGGGCTGCTAGACTGCTGCAGGCAAATTGAACATAGGTTTAGAGACTTCCTGAGCTCTCCTGTCGTTGTTGATTGGAATTCCTCCATCCTCATCATCAGCCCACCCTCTGCATACTGCATCCACTTGCCTAATTCACGTCAGTGAAATGAACAAGAGAGTGCATCCTTCCAAAATGAAAATATCGGCTGGGAACCCACTGCCTTGTCATTTCCCTCCTCCCCACCTTTTCTTGCTCTCTCAGAAATGTTTATGCTTGCATTCCTCCCCAGCCTGCCAGGAGCAGCCACTAGGCCATTTGACTTTAAATGATGAGTCTGTACTTGGGGAGGGCACGAGGGTGGTCTCCTAAGCATGGCTGGGAGTTATTACTGCAGGTTAATTACTAGGGGAATTTATGTGGTGAGCATCAATCAAATCTTAGGCACATCAAATTGTGCTGTATAAGCTGGCCTGTGCTCAGACTGCATAAGATGACTTTTGTCTTAATATTCTTGCTTTATTTGTCAACTGAATATATAGCCCAAACATATTCTGAAAACAGGAGCTCAAAAACCCTCAGATATTGCAGGACTATGAATGTCAGCCTGCATATCAGACATAGAGTTGGACTGCCTGGGGTGAGTGATTATAACAATTTGGCATTGGTGGGAAAGCGCCGGTAATGGATGACAACACATTGCCTTTGCTTAGGGTTACTGAATCATGTAAGAGAATTATGGAGTGAAGGGTAATATGCAAGGGCCAGTTCTGCTGGTGGGGGTGAGGGAATGCACCAGACAAAAGCAGGCTTGTTGCACTGGTATTTCCTTCATCAGATGAGAGCCTCTTTTAAACACGTGCAAACAAATGCATATTGCTCACTTCTGGAACTGAGAAGACAGTCTTTGCCAAATAAAAATGATCAGTTGATCCACGGTAATAAATGCTATTTTTAACCTTTCCATACAAGATACAAAAGAACCAGAGGGGAAAACTGCAAAAAAATAAAAATAAAAAATAAAAATGCTTAGAGAAAACTCAGCTGCCCCACTAAGTGAGAGCCCAAGAGAAAGAGTCAACCTGCTCCCATCCTCCTGCATCGTAACACTTCCCTTGTCCCCCAGTTCACCATAAGAAGTGGCTCCCAGGTGTTCCTCAGTGCTTCCTCTCATGCCCGGTAGGACACATCTTGTTGGTCCCAAGCTAAGGATGCCATCCCATCTTGGCCTCATAGAGATGACTCGGAGAAAGACGTGTGAGACATGAGCTGGATAGTTCTTGCCCACGGGCCTTGCATTTTCCCATACCGGAAACACTGGGGTAACACTGCTCACTGTGTTTAGAGCAGCAAAGAGCTTCAGGGATTTCATGAGCTGCTGGGATCTGGCAGCTCTGGGACATTGTGGAAGTCCTCTGCACTGCCGAGTTGGTATTTCCAGAGGAAGGAGTAAGCTGAAACTCATTTCATTTTATCACTGCTCTAGATGTTCTCATCATCTGAAGTGCTTCTGGTGAAATCATGGTTTGGGTCTTCCTTTGGAGGGCCACAAAGATGTGGTGACCAGCTTCGTCAGGCACCTAACTGGGTGTGGGCATAGCAGTGGCTGTGAATGCCCGTCCCCTCTGGGGCCACCACGGATGGGACATGGGCTCAGCTGGGAAGGCAAGCTGGACTTGGCCCTCAGGTGACTCCCTCATGGAACTGGGTGCAAAGGAAAGGCCTATCTGATATTAGGTCAAATGAATTAATTGATGACTAATGCAACTCAATAACCTACAGATTAACAGTTACCGTGGACAAATGTATTTTAAAGAAAAGACTGAACAAAATCACAAAGGCTATAAAAAGCTATGCAAGCTCACCCTTTACTTTGTAAAGCCATTCTGTTTAAAGCCTTAATGACACTTTCACAGCCACGTGATGCAGAGTGCACAAGAGCAGGGTTGCACAAAAGGCCAGGAGCGCACATAAAGCACCAGTAAGCACAGGCACTGCTGCAGCGACTGCTGCTCGCTGTGGTGAGGTGGTGCGAGGAGATAAACTGTGCCGTGCTCAGACAGCCCAGCGATCAATGAGCCCCCATCAACAGCCCGCGCTCCGGCCGCCTGGAGTGGAAAATCTGCTAAACGTCTGCCTGGTTCAATAAGGTTTTCCTATTAACATTCCTCCGTTGTAAACCTTGGGCATGTGCCATGTAACCATGGAGGGAAACCCAGGAGCGTTATTGCCAGGAGGGGAACGCATGGCCCCCAGGGCGGTGTGGTGGGATGTCATCTGGTGCTGGGAGAAGAATGAAGGCAAGAGAAATAAAGAAGGATGGGTGGGGGAAAGCAGAGCAGTGGGAATGCTAAGGGGAAGCAGTTTGTAGAATCATAGATCAGCCCAGGTTGGAAGGGACCTCAAAAGATCATCAGGTCTGACCTTTTGTGGGAACAGGGAGCCTCAGTGAGGTTGTCTGGCACCCTGTGCAATTGCATCCTGAACGTTTCCAGTGATGGGGTTTCTACCATGTCCCTAGGGAGGTTGTAGTGATGGGTTGTTCTCATGTTGTAAAAAAAGTCGTTCTTCTATCAAGAGGAAACCTTTCTTGGTACCGCCTGTACCCATTGCTCCTTGTCTTCTTCACAGGGCTCTTTGTGAAGAGAGGGCAACACCCTCTCCTTAGCCACCCTTTAAGTACTACAATACTGTGATGAGGTCCACTGATGGCTTGTGGATATTTTCAATCATTATATCCCCCATGTTGTTGACACCGTCACTCACAAAGATGACATACTGCACCACTGAATGTGGCTGTTAACCCTATCCTACTGATGTATCCTTCCGATGGGAAACAAGATTTAGAAATGTTGTAGAAAAGACCCAGGGGCTATTTTTATTTTTCAGCTGGGGGTTATGAAGTGCCAAAGAGAGGAGGAACTGCAGCTGGGAACTTGGAAGAGGACGGGGAATGTAGGGACCAACCTCTCCATGACTTTCCTGTTTGGCACTTTTCCTGGTGAAAATTTCAGCTTTCATGGTGAAGAAAGCATCTACTGTTCATTTTCAGACACTCAATTTTCCAGGAGGAAAATAAGTAAATATCTGGGTGGATGCCAGAGAAAACTTCAATTCTCCAGTGGCCACCTTTCTCCTGTGAATAGAGGTGGAGATTTATAACATATCCATGCCATGCAGTAAGGTCCAAGGCTATGCCAATAGCTATGAAGCTTATATGCCAAACCCTCCCCAGCACCCTCCAGTTTTACAGCAGAAGGATGCGTCCCTCTGCTGTTGCTGGAGCAGTGCAGAGGGAGCTCTGTGCATCAAGGCTGGCATTCCCAAGTGGGCTGTAATCTGCTCTCACATAAATAAACAGCATGTAGCTGTCACAAAAGCTTTCATGGATGCAGGGCAGAAAAAAAAGAGAGGATGAAGATATGTGGCAATTAAAATATTTTTTATTTGAATGAGCCTGATATCCCATAGAGCTGACCCAGAGTGGGCTCTTGTTAGGAAAAGTAAAGCCAGGCAACTGAATGCTTTTTTATTCAGCAAAGTAAGGGACTGCTGCAGCTGAGCTGATGCTCTCTGCTGACCTATTCCTGCCCTGATGAAGGTGAATCAGACGCTGCCTGGAATGTCATTGTCACACAAAACTTCAAGCACTGTCCTCAGATTCTCCAACTTATGACCCTCCTTAAGCCAACAAGCTGACTGATTCATTTTTCTCCTGCTTTCCTTTGTGGTGTCTAAGCAAAAACAACTTTTTAGTGCATTTCATGAAGTCTGCAAAATGCCACGGTGGGTAGGAAATGCACCTCCAATTTATTGACCAGGTCATAAGCAAGTTTGCAGATGACACCAAGTTAGGTGCGTGTGTCGATCTGCTTGAGGGTAGGAAGGCTCTGCAGGAGGATCTGGATAGGCTGGACCGATGGGCCGAGGCCAACGGTATGAAGTTCAACAAGGCCAAGTGCCGGGTCCTGCACCTGGGGCACAACAACCCCAAGCAGAGCTACAGGCTGGGAGATGAGTGGTTGGAGAGCTGCCAGGCAGAGAAGGACCTGGGAGTAGTGGTTGACAGTCGGCTGAATATGAGCCAGCAGTGTGCTCAGGCGGCCAAGAAGGCCAGCAGCATCCTGGCTTGCATAAGAAACTGTGTGGCCAGCAGGTCCAGGGAAGTGATTGTCCCCCTGTACTCGGCTCTGGTGAGGCCGCACCTCGAGTACTGTGTTCAGTTTTGGGCCCCTCGCTACAAGAAGGACCTGGAGGTGCTTGAGCGAGTCCAGAGAAGGGCTACAAAGCTGGTGAAGGGTCTGGAGAACAAGGCTTACGAGGAGCGGCTGAGGGAGCTGGGACTGTTTAGCCTGGAGAAAAGGAGGCTCAGGGGTGACCTTATTGCACTCTACAGGTACCTGAAGGGAGGCTGTAGCGAGGTGGCGGTTGGTCTATTCTCCCACGTGCCTGGTGACGGGACGAGGGGGAATGGGCTAAAGTTGCACCAGGGGAGGTTTAGGTTGGATGTTAGGAAGAACTTCTTTACCGAAAGGGTTGTTAGACACTGGAACGGGCTGCCCAGGGAAGTGGTGGAGTCACCATCCCTGGAGGTCTTTAAAAGACGTTTAGATGTAGAGCTTAGGGATATGGTTTAGTGGAGGACTTGTTAGTGTTAGGTCAGAGGTTGGACTCGGTGATCTTGGAGGTCTCTTCCAACCTAGACTAGACTATCCTGTGACTATTCTGTGACTAAATATTTTCAACCCTATAAACAAACAAATAAGCCAAAATGGTTAATCTAAAGACATATGAAGTGCTCAAGAATCTATTCACTCCAGGATTTTTGCCAGTTTGCAGCTGCAGTGGTAATTTTGGTGGCTGTGGTTTTAAAGTAGAACAAGTGTGGATGCTACCCTGGTTAACGTACAATACAATGCTAATGTAATGCCAATTATAGATAAACATCTTAATTAAAAACTGAGGAAAGCATGCTTAGATATTTTCTAGAAAGTGAGATTGGAATGTAATCTGAAGCTTTATGAATGCAACGTGGGATAAAATAATCTTGATGTTCTGAGGCTTTTCACTTGGAAGTGGCATTTATTTTGAAACAGTGAGGCCCTTCTGCACAGTAGTGATCCTGTTTTCAGAAAAGCTGCCTACCGTGTTGACAAAAGAAATCAGGTTTTGTGCTCAAACACAAGACATATGAATATTTTTTATGTCTTGAAATAAAGAGTGCGTTTTCAAAAAAAGGGCTAATAGACCAGCCTGTGTGATTATTGAAACATGAGGCATTTTTGGCAAATGCTTTACACAATAAGGCTGTTGTGGTCACGCAGTCAGCTTATTTTTGCTTGCTTCTCACAGATGCCTGTTAATAAAACACGACAGCTGAATTCAGACCTGATGCAGGCAGAGTCTCTAAGTTCCCTGCTGCTCTCAGGGTAAGAAACATAAGTGGAGGAGGATGCTAATGATATTTTAGCTGAGATTAAACAGCAGTCGGGTGTAACATTTGGTCGGGTAGTTCAGAAGTATCACTGGCCAGGTCCTCAGGTGGTGCAAGTCGGAGGTCCACCGCACTCTATGGGCTGTGTTCATTTCTCCTGGGATGTTCAGGCTCTGCTCTTCTGCCCCTTTCCAGCCTGGCTTTTTGTGCATCAGAAGTCCCTGAATCAAATCTCTAAGGGGTACGTAGGATGAAAAGTACAATGAATTTAGGAGCAGCTACCCAGAAAGCTAACTTAGTGATAAGAACTTGCTAATGAAGTACTTACTTGATTTAAAAAGGAACTGATATTTGAGAGTAGCAGGCCAACAATGTAGCTCAAAGAAAATGTTTCAGGCTCTCAGATGTCCCAGCTGATTTTTGAGCTGAATAGATATCAGACAGTCAGAGCTATCTGCACACTGGAGACTAGTGCGAAACGTGCTGCGAAGCCTGCCTTCCAGCTGACAAAACAGTCAAGCCATTACGAGGCAATCTGGCTAGCATTATATCTTTTAATATATTTCCAGACTTTAGTTTCTGAGATCTCCAGAGGATCATGAGCCTCCAAGGTCATCAGGGTTTCGACCTTTCTTTTATTGCCATAGCAACCAAAGCTGTCTTTAGTGTTTAAATTAGTTAATCAATTGCAGCCCTTGATTTACGCTGGTTGGCAGCAGCCATCCTTGAAAGCTATTTCTTGACTAATATGTGCTTTTATCACAGAAGGGTATTCCCACACCTCAGCTGAATAAGACCCTTTGATAGAAGAATTCACTTCATCATCTGAATTCAGTGCCTCATCAGGGGCCAGCTAGCATGAATTACTATTATAGATTTATTTTTTTTCCCCAGAATCACCTTAATTCTGGTTTACAACCCCTTAGAAGAAGACAGGGGGTCACTTAATTGGGAAAAAGCACAGGCTCTAATTGCTTCCATAGAAGAGGAGAGCGAGCCACCTTTGAACTGTGTGTAAATGAAATTACAATGCACAAACAAATTAATCACTTCAAATAACTCTTTTGAGTGAGGTCAAAATAGGAACCACTTTCTGTTTAACTGGCATATTCTGATAATCCCCGATTCTTCTGAGAAATATCATGGAATAACAAAGTGAGGGCAAGGTCACTGACTGAAACGCCCTGGGACCTGAGGCTGTCCATTGATTTACTGTGCGGGTCTGGGTACATCAGCCAGCCCTCTGTGACTCAGTTCCCTGAATTGTGAAGTGCAGCTAATGCCTACCTTGCTCAAGTGGAATCAGAAGGGTTAATCAGTGGGTGTTTTCTTGTTTCAAATGGCACCTTCTTCTCTAGGTCTCTTCCTCTGTACAACAGGAGGTATCTGCACAAGTACAGGTGCTTGCAATCAGTTCTGCCTGTGCTCCAAGCTGTCCTAAGAGAGTCACGGGTTCACGTGGATGGGAAGGGGCCTCTGGAGGTCTCTAGTTCAAGCTGCTGCTCAAAGCAAGTTGTTCAGGATGTGTTGAGACAAGTTTTGAATATCTCCAAGAATGGAGATCCCACAACCTCTCTGGGCAACCTGCAACTTGAGCTGACACTGTCTCACCTCTGCAGAGATGTGTTTATGAGGACTGCACTGTCCCAGCAATACTTTTTCATGCACTAATGTATTTTAATAACTTTGCACTTAAACCTACTTTGCCTTTTTAGGCAATCAGTGAAGTTAGGCTGTGGCTGTTTTGTGCCCCTGTAGGCACATCCTACAAAAACACAAACCCATGCTTTCTACAACAGCTCTGTATTAAAAGTAACTTTTAAAGGCTGGTCAAGCTCTCATGTGTCATTTTTCGTTCTTTGGGTTTTCTTTCTCTTCCAGTCATTGGTAGCAGCTTTACAAATGACAAGCATAGAACAAGTTAGGAAGTTCTTGCTGAACTAGTAGAAAACAAGGATAATGTTGTCTCTGTTTTTGATTATTTTTTTCTTATCTAGATTCCTGGATCTCTCAACCAACAACATTTAGTTGAAATAATGTACATTTACATCATGTACTGCTTATAATTCAGCGGGCTTTAGGGAAGGGTCTGTAATGGAAAGAAGACTCTGTAATGCAAAAGCCATGTACTGCTCAGTTGTGAAAAAGCACCTTGTTTTTGACTGATGAGAAGTGACGAGCGTCATTTGCAGAGTAAAAAATAATCCCTGCAGTCCAGCATGGTGGTTCTTTCCTTTGCCGTATGGTGGTGGCCCCTCGGGACGTGTTCCTCGGGGCTCACTTCTGACAACATGACCTCATCATTATGCTAAACCTATGTTCTTCCTGTCTTTACACAAATAGTCTTGCAACCCAAATGAGCACGCTCTTTGTTATTTTAAAGAGTGGCTGGTACCAAAGCGAATCATTTTTCTTTTGATTAGCGTTTTCAAAGGACAACCTTCGTGAAATTTCCGCAGAGGCTGCTTCTGCTGCACGGTGCATCTGGTTGAGTTTTAATCATTTAACAATTCTTGGCCTCAAAATGATGTTGTTCCTTGGACTTCTTGGAAGTTGTGACATGACGGCCAGCAGGGACAATGCCTTTTTCCTGATTTGCATTCACTGTGTGATGGGATTCATCTTTTACACTCTGTTTTCTGCCAAGAAGGCTGTTGTTGAGGGGAAGGTGAAAGCAAAGAAGAGGCATCTTTGTTATGCGTGATGGGAAAGTATCTGTGAAAGATGTAGGACTGAGTGCCAGCTTGGAGAATTAATAAAATCAGAATAATTTTCATATTCTAGCTAAGATCTTTGGGCGTATTTCCTGTGTACTTCTAAGAGGACTTTTATTTGGCTAAGTGTCAGTGCAACTTTGATCACAAAGTCGAGAGGCTTTGCCACATGTATCAAGTGCTATCAAATGAGCTGACAAGCACCATATTTGCAATTCCTCTGGAACAACACCATCCATTTGCAGAGGGATCAATTAGTTTTGGTGCCCAGAGAAAGGATTTCAGTAGCAACTTAAGGAATTTATTGCTTAAATAAATGAAGCAGGGAAGGCGATGGAGATTAGGATGCAGCTTGCCTGCATTTTGTCTCCTTTATTTTGTAGTATTTTAAGCTGATTGCAGGAAGTGCACTTTGGCACAGGTTGGCGTCAGACCTTAACCTTTTAATTTGATCCTATTTTTGGACGTGACTCTGTGGCCAAGAGACCCCCAAGCCCTTTGTGGAGTTCATCAAACAAGACGAATCATGCTGGTGATGTGCCAGACGCCTCGGTGAGTCGTCCTTGCTATGGACGGCAGTGGCGGTGTGGTTGTAGTTGTAGTCGGGATTCCTCGGGGCCCAGTGGTCGCTGGACACTTTAAAAAAGTAACTATAAAAACAAGAGGATGTGGTCAGGGGTGTCCTTTCCCTCAAGAGAGGGCAAACCAACAAGATTTAAGAAGACAAGGTCGTGGCACCTCAGAGGAGGTTTGTGTTTGATTTTGAATTCATTCTGGGCTTTTTGGTCCTACGTGGGCTGCATTCCTTTATGGGGCAACACATTATCACTGCTGGTGTGTAAGGGATGATATATACTCAGACCTTGGTTGTATAGGAAACCTTTTAAATCATTTCACAGCAGCACCCCTTGTGGGAGTGAAACTTGAGTGTGAAAACTGCCTAACAGGGGAAGCGGGGTGAGAGGAACCTTACAAGTTAAAAGCAAGACGCAGTGTTTTCTCATTTCAGATATCGGGTACTAAAGCCATAGGATGTCGCCTGAAGAGTCAAACTGATAACAGTCACTGAACGAAGAAACCCGTGATAACAGACACATGCAAACTGCAAAAAGCAGAGTATGCCTTTGAAGTCCATGCTATTTGTAGGGAATGTTTTAACTGTGTGCAGATCATTATGTCTTACATCAATTTCAAGTTGCATATGCTTTGCTCTCATTTTCTTTTCTTTTTTTCCTCTGCACTTCTCCTTTTCTTATGTTTTTTTCCTCTGCCCTCCTTCACCCCCCAGGTTGTTCTTTATTTAAAAAGAAATGGCAGAAACTCTCTATTTCTGTCTTACCATCTGCTATCACTCCGTGGTGGCTTTCCTGTTAGATCGCTGCCACTGGAACCGCATAGCAGGTACATGCCACTGCAGGCACATACATTTTCTAAAAGCAGCTGTTACTACAGTGGTGTTTGCTTGGAAAATGCCATTTCAAAGTCAATTAGGATTATATCGGTTTTAACTCAGGATATTTAAAAGCAAGGCAAAGGTCTGGTCTTTATTTAAAAGGAGGAGAGTAATCTAATCTTTACAGCTATTTCCACTCTTCACTTTAAGTACCATAATTTTATCATATCATTTTCTCCTTTCCTTTTTTACATAGAAGTTTTCCATTTCCTTACAGGCCACCTTCCCTTCCCTTCCCTTCCCTTCCCTTCCCTTCCCTTCCCTTCCC